>NW_022476436.1:0-26810 GCF_009829155.1 Mustela erminea
AACCATTATTAACCTTCAAGTAGGCAGCAATGAGGCTATCAATAAATTTACAAGAAAACTCGACTTCACTAGAGTTATCCTGTCTGTCAATTATTATGTCATTCTAAATGACACTGGAATATACCAAGTTATATCTAATAAAAAGAGACAAAGTTGTATCATCTTCTTTTTCCTCAAGAATTTTCTGGAAATTGGGCACCTGGGTGGCTCAGTGGGTTAAAACCTCTGTCCTTGGCTCAGGTCATGATCCCAGGGTCGTGGGATCGAGTCCCACGTCGGGCTCTGTGCTCAGCAGGGAACCTGCTTCCTCCTCTTTCTCTGCCTGCCTCTCTGCCTACTTGGATCTCTGTCTGTCAGATAAATAAATAAAATCTTAAAAAAAAAGAATTTCCTGAAAATTAGAGTTATTATCTCACCCCCCCACCTCTTGTCCCAACAACTTCCACAGAAATTCATGCTCCAAATTATGTCACATACATATTATAAATATAAAGTATTCATAGAAAGGCCAAGGCTATCACAAACGTATGTATTAGGAATAAAGCCTAAATAAATTGGTAATGTAGACAACTCCATTTACAATTTCATGTATAGAATAAAGAGAGATCTCTAGTCTTATGCTTTGGCAATGACAGAATTATCAATTCACAATCCTGACCTTTGTCTGACTTCTCTGGTATCTCCCCATTCACATAGAGTCCTCTTTTCATCTTTCAGAATCTTTACCTCACAATCTTTTTTTAGGAAACTTCTAACTCTTCCCACTGGAAAAAGTTTTACCTCTTCTCTTTTCTTTGGTTCCTGTTACTTTGAGCAGTTTCTTCAATCTGGGCCATCTGACTATGTATATTTTCTTCTCAAACTTTTTTTTTTAATTAATTTTTTATTTTTTATAAACATATATTTTTATCCCCAGGGGTACAGGTCTGTGAATCACCAGGTTTACACTCTTCTCAAACTTTTTGGACTCAAAGAGAATAAGCACTTCCAAGAAGGAGAATAAATACAAGTGACCCAATTCTTAGTCTCTCTTCCCACCAGTGAAAGTTATTGCTTGTATGAAATAAGCACAACTTCAGTGACACACGTTTTGTCTTTAGTCATTCAATTAACCCATACAGAAATAATGTCCTTTTTCTTTTTCATATGGTTCTAGTTTTCTTATGAAAAGCAATAGGCACCCTTCCCATTCTTGTTTTCTTAAGATAAATTTGGATCTTTTCTTTCCCACATGAAGCCTGGCTGAATTACAAGGGAAAGTACAAGGAGTATTAAATGTAGCTCTCAGAACTAGTAACAGATCCAGTGAAAGAGCTCAAATTATCATATTTTGATTTGAAACTTCTTTTCTAGGGGCACCTGGGTAGCTCAATTTGTTAAGTGTCTGACTTTTGATTTCAGCTCCAGTCATGATCTCAGGGTCTTGAGATCAATTCTGCATCATGCTCATGTTGAACATGGATCCTGTTTAAGATTCTCTCTCTCCTTCTGCCCCTCCCCTGCTCTCTCTTCCTCTAAAAAAAAGAAAACCATAATTTCTTTTCTAATGGAAAAGGTAAGAAAGAGAAGGATGCTGCCCTTTGTGAATGTTCTCAAAAACCTTTTTTATTATCTCAAAAAGAACCCCCTCATAAAACCTCTTTTTCACAGAAATGTATAGATATATATATTTCTTTTTTAAGAATAAAATAATATTTGATCATATCATAAAACTATAATAAAATAATTATTTCATAAAACTATATACATATAATGTTCCTATATTATATATAACTTGTATAAACATAAAACTTTAGCCCCTGTTTTAGACTCCCTGAGTGTGGAGATCCAGAACTTCTTGGATAATGAGGGAAAGAAGAAAAAGAAGGGAGGGAAGAAAATAAGGAAGGGAAGAAGAAAGGGAGGGAGAGAGGAAAGAAGGGAGAAAGGGAGGAAGAAAGGGAATAGAGGAGAGAGAAGGGAAAAGAGAAATATATAAACCAAGAAAAAACTCTTAGAAGTAGAGAGACTGATTTTTGTTGTTGTTGTTATTTTTTGTTTTAGCAACTCTTTTGACATGAAGTTCAGGTTTTATATTTCCTCTGAAAAAAATAATTGTTTACCTCATCGCTTATTTAAACATAACCAAGATTAAGCTTAGGGCAGAGAATGGGGTCACTCCTGGTTTGGAATAGCTTTGAAACAGGAAATGTAGAACAATAAGCAAAAGCTTTTGTGCTTTGTTTTGGTTTTGGTTTTAAACTGTATAAGATTCACAGTAAAACTGAGCAGAAGAGATTTCCCAGGGACACCTGGCTAGCAAAGTTGGTAGAACTTGTGACTCTCGATCTTGGGGTTGGAAATTCAAGCCCCAGATTGGGCATAGATTACTTTAAAAGAGAGAGAGAGAGAGAGATTGCTTGATTTTCCATATGCCTCCTGCTCTCACACATGCTTATCCTTCAGCTTTATCAGCATCCCCCACCAGAGTGGGCATATTAATAATAGTTGATGTACTACATTGACACACCGTAATCATCCAAAGTCCATAGTCTGTATTATAGCTCACTCTTAGTCTTTTACATTCTATAGATTCAGACAAATGTATAATAATATGTATCTATCATTATGGTATCATACAGAATCCTTTCACTGCTCTAAAAATCCTCTGTGGTCAATCTGTTCATGTTCTCTCACTACACAAAACCTCTGAGAGCCACTGTTCTTTTACTGTCTCTGTATTTATTGAATATTAATTAGTTGGAAACAGAGTATGTAGACTTTTCATATTGGCTTCATTCACTTAGGAATATGCACTTAGAATTCATCTATGTTTTTTTCATGGCTTGAAGGCTCATTTTTTTTTAGCTCTAAGTAATACCCATCTGCATATAAACAGGCGTTTTAAAAACCATTCACCTATGAAAGGACATCTTATTTATTTCTAAGATTTAGCAATTATGCATACAACCACTATAAAACATTCATGTACAGGTTTTTGTGTGGACAGAAGTCTTCAAATTAGGGGGCAAATACCAAGGGACACAATTGCCATAACATATGGTGAAAGTATGTTCGGTTTTATAAAAAAGAGCCATAATCAACCACTATTTTATAAAGTGTTTATAGCATTTTGTATTCCTACTAGAGTTCATGGGAGTTCCTATTGTTCCACATTCTCCCCAGCATTTGGTGTTGGCAGTATTTCAGATTTTTTCCATTCTAATAAGTATAGAGTAGTATTTCATTTTTGTTTTAATTTTCATTTCCCCTGAAGGCATATGATGTTGAACATCTTTTTAAAGGCTTTCTTGCTGGGGTGCCTGAATGGCTCAGTCAGTTAAGCATCTGCCTTTGGCTCAGATCATGATCTCAAGGTCCTAGGATCCAACCCCAGCCCTGCTAGGCAGGGATCCTGCTTCTCCCTCTCCCTCCAGCTCACGCTCTCTCTCGCTCTCGCTCTCTCAAATAAATAAATAATCTTTTTAAAAAAATAATATAAAATAAAAACTTGCTTGCCATCTGAATATCTTCTTTGGTGAGGTGTCTATTTATTCCCTAAACCATTTTCTTGTTTTTAACCCAGGTTGCTAACTTTATAATGTTGAGTTTTAAGAGTTCTTTGTGTATTTTGGATGACATTCTTTTATCAGATGTGTCTTTTGCAAATATTTTCATACAGTCCGTGGTTTCCCTTCTCATTCTCTTGATACTGTCTTCTACAGAGTAGAGGATTTTAATTTTAGTTTACTATAGCTTTTCAAATATTTCATATCTCATTATCCTACCTAAAAAGTCACTGTCATCTCCAAAATAATCATCTGTTGATTTTTTTTTCTATCTCCTAGGAATTACATAGTTTTATGTTTGCCATTTTGATCTGTGGTCGATTTTGAGTTAATTTTTGTGACAGATGAAAGGAATAGGTTGTTTATTTATTTATTTATTTTCTCACATAGATGTCCAGTTGTTCCAGCATTTTTATTGAAGGACTATTTTTGCTCCATTTTATTGCCTTTTTTTCCCTTTTCAAAGATTTCTTGGCTGTATTTGTGAGGTATTTATGTGGACCTTTTTTTAGGCCCTCTATTCTATTCCATACATCTAGCTGCTTATTCCTTTGCTGAAATCATACTATCTTGATTACGATGGCATGCCAGTGAGTCTTGAAATTGGGTTGCATTAGTCCCCCAACTTTATTCCCTTTCAATACTGTGCTGGCTATGTTTAGTCTTTTCTCTTTCAGTAAAAACTTCAGATCAACCTCATTTGCAGCAACTTCTTACAAGATTCATCTTTAAAGGCAAAGGAAACAAAAGAAAAACGAACTATTGGGGCATCTTTAAAATAAAATCTTCTGCACAACAAAGGAAACAGTCAACAAAACTAAAAGGCAACCTATGGAATGGGAGAAGATATTTGCAAATGGCATATCAGATAAAGGGCTGGGGTCCAAGGTCTATGAAAAACTTATCAAACTCAATACCCAAAACCAAATAATCCAGTTAGGAAATGGGCAGAAGACATGAACAGACATTTCTCCCAAGAAGACATACAAATGGCCAACAGATACATGAAAAAATTCTCATCACTTGTCGTCAGGAAAATACCACCTTACACCAGTTAAAATGGCTGAAATTAACAAAACAGAAAATAAAAATGATGGTGAGGATGTGGAGAAAGGGAAACTCTTTTACACTATTTGTGGGAATGCAAGCTGGTACAGTCATTCTGGAAAACAGGATGTAATTTCCTCAAGAAGTTAAAAATAGAGCTACTCTATGACCTAAGCAACCATACTACTAGGTATTTATCCCAAAGATACAGATATTATGAAACAAAGGGACACCTGCACCCAATGTTAATAGCATCCAAAATAGCCAAACTGTAGAAGGAGCTGAGATGTCCTTTGGTGGATGAATGGATAAAGATGTGGTTTATATATACAATAGGATATTATTCAGCCATCAAAAAGAATGAATACTTACCAATTACATCGATGTAGATGGAACTGGAGGGGATTATGTTAAGTGAAATAAGTCAATCAGAGAAAGACAATTATCATATGATTTTATTCATATGGAATGTAAGAAATAGTACACAGGATCATAGGGGAAGGGAGGGAAAACTGAATGGGAAGAAATCAGAGAGAGAGAAAATTAGAGACTCTTGGCCTTGGAAACTAGCTAAGGGTTGCAGAATGGGGGATAGGTGGGGGGATGGGACAATTGGGTGATAGGCACTAAGAAGGACATGTGATATGATCAACACTGGGTGTTATATGCAACTGATGAATTATTGAACACTGCATTAGAAACTAATGATGTACTATATGTTGGCTGATTGAATTTAAACTTTAAAAAAACAGCAATTTTAGAATTAGTTTGTCAATATTCCAAAATAACTTGCTGAGATTTTGATTGGGAGTGCATTTAATCTGTAGATCAGGTTGGACAGAAGTGACATCTTCACCATATTGAATCTTCCAATGTATGAACAAAGAATATCTCTCTATTTAATTAGTTCTTCTTTGATTTTGTTCATCAGAAGTTTATGGTTTTTTATAGTTTTTCTCAAATAAATCTTAGATTTATTCCTATTCCATTTTAAGGAAAAGCTAATGTAAATGGTATTATGTTTTTAATTTCAATTTCTATTTGTTCATTGCTGGTATGTAAAAAAAAAGTGATTGATTTCTATATATTAACCTTGTATCCTGCAACTTTGCTATAATCACTTATTAGTTACAAGATGTTTTCTGTTGATTCTTTTGGATATTCTACATAGAGAATCATGTCATGTGTGGACAAAGATTTTTATTTCTTCTTTCACCTCCGTATACCATTTATTTGTTTTTATTGAGACACATTTATCATATAACATTGTGCAAATTTAAGGTGTAAAATATATCCATTTCATACATTTATATATTGTAATATGATTGCCACTTTTGTAACAGTTAGCACCTCTACTATGTCACAGAACTATCAGGGGTGTGGGTGTGGTAGGAAGAGCTAAAATCTAGTCTCATAAGAAGTTAAATTATTATAATATAATATTGTTATCTATATTCTATTTTCTTTACTTATTGAATTAGTTAGAACTTCAAGTATGATGTTTGAATGGAATAGTGAAACCAAACATTCCTGCCTTGTACCTGATCTTAATGGGGAAGTTTCTCACCATGAAGTATTTAACTGTAGGTTTTTGTAGATATTCTTTACCATCTGAGGAAACTACCCTCTATTTTTATTTTATTGGAATTATTTTTGTCATGAAAAGGTGTTGGATTTTGTGTTCTCACTATGCAAATGTTACACCTTTTATACTTGCCCCAATATTCTTGGAAATTCTGTTCTTTTTTTTTTTCAGTCTTTGCTATCTTTGTTTTTTTTTTTTTTGAAATTTCTATTTATAGACCTTCAAGCTCAGATATTCTTTCCTCAAGTCCAGTCTACTAATAAGTCTTCAAAGACATTTTTCATTTCTGTTTCAGTGTTTTGGTTTTTTTTGTTTCTAACACTGCTTTTTATTCTTTGATAGTATTTCCATCTCTCTGCTTATATTGCTCATCTTCTCTTGCACATTGTCTGCTTTATTATTAGAGCCATTATCACATTAATCATAATTGTTTTTAATCCCCAGTTTAGTAATTCCAATATTCTTGCCATGTGAGCTTCTGAAGTTCTTTCTCTACAAATTGTGTAGGGGTGTGTGTGTGTGTGTGTGTGTGTGCATGCACACAGATCATAACAAAAGATATATATGTGTGTGTGTGTATGTATATATACGTACACACACACATATATATCTTTTTTATGTGACCTGTAATTTTTTTATTCAATATATACATATATATACATGTATATATATGTATATATACACACAGACTCACACATACATATATATATATATATATATATATATATATATATATTTTGTTGTTGTTGTTGTTGTTGTTGTTATAACCTGTAATTTTTTTTTTGATAGTTGGATATGATGTCCTGGGTAAAAGGAATTGCTGTAAAGAGGCCTTTAATGTCATGATGATGTGTGGGGGAAGGGAAGTGTTCTATAATCCTATGATCCAGACTGTCTTTTAGTGAACTTATGCTTCTGAACTATGAAGTTGAAAAGCTTTTCTGTTTTATCTTTTCTCCTCTTACATGGAGGAGGATGACTAGGGAGGCTGGAATTGGGTATGTTTTTTCCCCCAAATCTTTAAATTCTAAAAATACTCCAGCAGGTTAAACTGTGGTTAACTAGCTTTTCCTGAGGTCAGACCTTGTTAAGAAGAACAGAGTGCTCTGGTATATATTTAAATGTTCCTTTTTCTGTCCCTCTGCCAGAGCATGAAGTGTTTTTTCTCTATTTTATACTGTGGGAACCTGGACAAGTTCCTGAAGGTAAATCTCCTAATACTTTGGGGGCCTCCCTATAACTGGGTCCTCCTGGAGTTCTTAACTCAGACTCATCTGCACTAAGATTCCAGCAACTTGTCAATTACAGTTCAGGTTTTCCTGCCCTCGCACTGAATCTTTGGGTTATTTTTGCTCTGCTCCCATAAACTTTGACTCCCTATATTCACATGTTTGTCTCTTTGATCTTGGTATTGGCAGTTTGCCTGGTGTCCTTCCTTCTCCCATGGTTCCAAGAAGAGTTGTTAATTTTTCAGTCTATTCAGCTTTTTACTTGCCATTAGGAATGAGTAGCAACTTCCCAAGTTTAAAAATGCCAACATTCAATAGATTCATGATGATCAACAACTTATTACATTTAATGACAATCTTTTCTTTTTCAGGAAAGTTTTGTTATAAACTTATCAATGGTATGGTTTGTCATTTTCAGGGTTTAATGATCCACTCTCATTCTTTTTAAAGATACTTAAATAACAACTTTTACATATTACCCTACCTATAAAATGTTATAGTTGGCTGTTAATTTGGGGGAAATTTTCTGGAAGAGCAGTATCCAGACACTACAATATAACAGTGCAAAGAATTTTTATTCCTCCTGGTTCTCACTTTCTTAGGAAACCTTTGCCAGTTAATAGTTGGGTACTTCAAAAGACTCAAGCAACTACTGGTATTTCCCATCAAGGAGTTAGATTAACTGAGAGAGTATTGTTTAGAGGGAATAGAAAACCTGAAATCTGAAAACTTTCCAGTATTAAATATCCCATTACACCACTGGTGCAAATGGAGTTGATTAACTATCATCATAAGCAATTCCCAGTTTATATAGTAAGAGTCTCCTCACCTAAATTCCCCTTGTACTTCCACTGAATTTTTTAGACTTACTGTTGTACATTAATATAAAGTCCTTGTACTTTATATAATACTGTACACTCTTAACTTACAGAGTGTCAGTCTCACAGTGAAGGTTTTTGCTTTGTGTCATTGTCCAGTATTATGCTTCCATGAAATTAAACTGATTAAGCTCTCAGAAATTTATTTCAGAAATCTTTGGAATGTTACTATGAATTTGTAGACAATATATTCTAAATTGATTTATTATTTTCTTTTAATTTTAGTTTTTTAAAAAATATTTTTTATTCATTTATTTGACAGAGAGAGAGAGAGAGAAAGAGAACAAGCAGGGGAGCAGCAGACAGAGGGAGAGGGAGAAGCAGGCTTCCCGCTCAGCAGGGAGCCAGATGCAGGGCTCAGTCCCAAACCTGGGATCATGACCTGAGCTGAAGGCAGATGCTTAATGGGCTGAGCCACCCAGGTACCCCTATTTTTTTTAATTTTTAAAATGTTATTTTCTATTTAAATTGTTTTTTATGATTTATTTATTTATTTATTTGAGAGAGAGAGAGAGAAAGAAAGCACAAATGAGGTGAGTGGCAGAAAGAGAAACAGAATCCCCACCAAGCAGGGAACCTGATGTACCTGATGAAGGGCTTGATCCCAGGTCTCTGGGATCATGACCTGAGCCAAAACAGACACCCAACTGACTGAGACACACAGACACCATTTGAGTACATTTCTATTAAATATTTTTTTTTCTAAAAGAAAGTACCTTCATTTATTCTTTTTTTTTTTCTTTTTTTTTTCAGTGTGGAGAAGAGAAGAGATTTTGCCTTGCTCTTTGCTTACATTAGACATCTTTGAGAGACCTGAGTATTTATACAGTGCAAGCCTTAGGAATTCTGGACCTACTCAATATATCCATTGCATATTGTCATACAT
The DNA here is from genome assembly GCF_009829155.1 of Mustela erminea. NCBI lineage: Eukaryota > Metazoa > Chordata > Mammalia > Carnivora > Mustelidae > Mustela > Mustela erminea. The sequence goes on from NW_022476436.1 coordinate 9,174, forward strand.
CCATTCACTGAAAATTTGTTGTCATGAAATGACAACAATATTTTAGTTTGCTATTCTACGGCTTGCAAAATGGGTCTGGGTTTAGCTGGGCATTTTATTGAGCTGAGCTAGGTTGGTGGATCTTGCTGCACTCCCTCAAGAAGCTGCAGTAAACGACAGATCAGCTGCAAGTTGAGTCTAAGATCCTGCAGCAGGCGAGCCTATTCTTCATGTGACTATTTCAGAATGCAAAGAGTGAGAGCAGAGACACGCAAACCTTTGGGGCTTAGATTTAGAATTAATACAAAACAATTCTATGCCATAGCTATTGGACAAAACTGAACACACAGCCAATTTAGATTTCTGCAGAGAAGAAATAGGTTCCAGGGACAAACTACAAAGAATTGCAATCATTTTTGCAATTGACCACAATCACTTTCCTCTCTTTTCGGTTCAGTGTACATGCTAAAGGTTTTGATTAGAGGAAAAAGTTAGGAAAAGATATTTGAGAATTTCAACATTTTATTATTTCTTGAAGAAGTTTTTGAAAACCAGTGAAAAGTTATGTAAAATTTTCTCATGATTTATAAAAACCATGGTGCATTGATGAGATTTGTTTTAATATTTTGAAAAGGGTCTTGGTTATTCTAGGTGAGTCAACCCTAAGCTTACAAGGATTTTCAGTTTCTAGAATGAAAGGAGCAGAGTCATTTATTATAACCTAGCATGTTCTAGGCAACTATACCAAAGCTGAATGAAGACATAGGTAGGAGTAGACATTGCTCGACAAGATGAATATCAGATGTCATATTGAGGAGCTTCGTGTGTGTGTGTGTGTGTGTGTGTGTGTGTGTGTGTGGTGGGGAAGGGTGAATTGGGCTAATGAAAACCCTTTGCTGCCTATGCCTGAAAACCATCCAACAGAAGTGGCCTGTGCCCATATCCAGCAATTTTGCTGAGCCCCTTTTCAGCTATTCTGTGTGAGATGCAGACTTATCATAGGGCCTTGTGCCTATCTTTGAGAAGGGCTCTCGTATTGTAAAGTCCACACCCCTGAATTTGAGTGACACTACATGACAATATAATGTATCCACGTCACACGATTATATAACATTTGAAATGTATTTCATATTTTCTTACTTGTTTTATAAACTTAATCATGTGGGTTATTTTCTCCTCAGTGTTTAATAGGGTCACTTGTTAAATGTGGTAATTCCAATAAAGATAAAGAATTTAAGATGAATCAAGATAGGACAAAGCACATGTAGCTAGCCAGAAGGTAGTTGGTGCTTTTGTACATTTTGGGACCATCTGTGCCTAAAGGAAGAAGGTGCATTGAACAGAATGTAAGGACACTGGATTTTTATCTTTTGGAGAATATCTACTTTATTAGGCTGTATAATGCAATCAAACATAACACTTTTTTTTTCATTTTCCTTTTTCATTTCATTCAAGAACTTCAACAGATCCTCCAAGTTTATAATATTACATTTGGCAAACCATAGAAGAAGCTCCATTATAAAGTCTATTTGAAGCTGATTTGTGATAAAATCTATCAGAAAAGAAATATAAAGAGTGGAATTAACAAAGTAATGAAATACAGCAATCCAATTAAAATTAACATCACTTTTCCTCATCAAGTGGGAAAAGGAAATCATCTAACAGTAGCTTCACAGCATGAGACACCATCGAAAACTAGATATAAGTAAAGGAACAGTAACATTGCTTACTCTATACATGAGTTAGGGTACCAGCACAGTGATAAGAAGAGTATTTTGCATTTAAATGTTGTCTTACATTGCAAAAAAAAAAGTTAATGATAATTATCATTCTTAGAATGCTACTGAAATGAAGATAGGTAAGAACGGTATTATTCCTGTCTTCCAATAAAACTCACAGTAGGTTAATAGAGCTAATATTATTACCAATTTTAATTCTTTGGGGCTTTATTTCCTAGAGTTGGTGCCAATTATCTGTTAAATTCTTTGGGAAACTGACAAGTATCTGTAAATTCCTGGAGAATATATATTTTAACCTACTTTGGAAATAGTTGATTGCACAACCTTTGACTTGAACTTGTAATTTTTGAAATTCCAAAGGCTTGTAAGGAATACTCAAACTATCTCATGTTGTGAAAGCATTTCTGAATCAATAATAGAAACTATTATTTGGTGATCAAAGATAAAGCAAAATAAAATTCCCATCGTCTTCACTTAGATCTAAGAAATATAATATGACTTCACACTGGAGAAAGTCATATTCCTTCACTAATGATTATGAATTGAAACTAGGTCTTATATAGGTTCTGTGTATCTGTAACCTATGTCACTTTGCATGGCTTGCACTTCAAGGGAGGAATCCATGTTTTGGCTTTGCTTCATAAACTGCTTAACTTTTCCTTGATTTTCTGCTCTGAAAAGTTCTGATATCTAGCCTATTTTGTCTCACAGTTGCAAGATTAAAATATCTGAAAATATTTTTAAGCATTTTAATATTATACAAATATAAACAAATTTTAGTTACTTTATGTACCATGCTTCTTACTATGAGATTACACTAAGATTTCCTCAAATCTATCCTGGTTCATTGACTTCTCAAGATATTGATTCTGGTGGCACCCAACCAAGAAATTATCAGCTCTGTAGATTTTCAACCCCAAAGTCACCTTTGCAATCTTCCCGCAAAAGTAATGTAATAAAAACTATTTTATATGTACTCTTTTATTGATATAATTTAAACGTTTAATTAATATTATTTAAATGTTGCCACTGGTAACATGAAAAACTTGAAGGCAAGGGTTTCTTGATAACAGCAACAATATAAATAAAAAGCTGGTCAAAACTAATAAGCAGTGAGACGGAAACAAATCACTGTACTAAGAAGACAGAGTTTCCACTTCATGTAATGACCTTCAGCAACACACTTCACGTCTCTGGGGCTTGTTCCCTCTTTTCTATTATGGAAAGGTTACCCTAGATAATTTTAAGGTCTCTTCTAACTCTAAATTCTATGAAGCTTTACATCATTTTCTCACAATGCTTCATATTTTGTTGACATATCAGCAGGGAACTTCACACTTCATTGGAAATCCATTAAAACAATTACCATGTCATTAGTGAAGACTTTTAATTATGAGCTTAGTAACCTACAGAATTCACTGTGATAGGCAAGATTAGCTCTATGAGCATGTGCTACATTGAGATGCATTGAGTGGAGAGATGTCTTTCCTTTGGAGAATTTGAAGCTGTCATTCACAGAGCAGTCAACATTGTTCATTAAGCCTGTCAGCAGAAGAGTCAGGGAGTAGGGGAAAGATTGATAACCTTTCAGATAGTTTCATGACCAGAAATCCCCCCCAGATGAATGAAACATTGCTTTATTTGACCTTATTCAATGAGAATGGAGGGTGATAACTCTAAGAAGGGACATTCCAAAGCTGGCAGGGAGGAGAAAGGAAGAGATGTAGGTGTGAATTCATCGTTAAAATAGGGAGAATCAGAGTTATGGTTATAACTGCTGAACTGGAACTTGTGGCACAAGCACTGATGATAACTCCCACGTGCTTGCCCTGTTTTCACACATTTTCTGTGCTTTCATTAAAAAAAGATGGACTTCTACCCCTTCTATAAGGGATATTTTTTTCTTTTCTGTATCATAGGGGAATATCCTATAATGTTCCAGCTTAAACCCAAATGCAGAGGCTGGAAAAATGACTGCATAGATGACCTCACTGATTCAGGGCAGTACTGAATGTGACTGTGTTTTTTACTCTTATCCTTTGGTTCATATATTCAGGCATCCTTTAAATTTTCTCCTTTTCAGAAAATCCTTCTGTCATTCACAACTAGAAGTGTAAGATTATCCAGCATTGTATTCTTACTCCTTTTCTCATTCTTCTTGCAAAATTTTGTTGGTTTGAAATGTTCAGTTTCAAGTGAATATACAATATCAATAGGAGAGAAACATTGATTTTGTGAGATTGAGAAGAATCATAGACCAACCATTTTAAGTATGAGTATGAAAGCTAACTTTTCTGAACTCTGGTTCCTATTTATTTGTTCTGAAAAATTTGTCGCAGTGTCTACACACTCTTAGTTTTTGTTTCCTCCTGTGTAAAATCAGCAAACCTGCCTTATAGTTGTTGTGCAATAAATGTTAGCAAGACAACATGATGTCACAGAATCTAAATATATTTTGGACTCTAAGAACTGGGAGCTATGGACTGGAAGGACATCAGGATCTAAAGTAATTCTACTTCTTCATCTCTCTCTTCTTAGTCTGTGTGATGTAACCTCATTTACCTACCCCAGGAATATAGCCAGATTCATGAGAATCAACATTCCCTAAAATCTAACCCTATGTGTCAGGGTACCCATCTGGAACAATAAGTCCCACTAGTTCTTTCCTAGAACTTCAGAGAAGACTGTGTTTAGGAGTACCTTCTACAAAAGGTGTGTATAGAAGTATAACTTTTTATAATTAGACTGAGTAACTGTAGCCATATCTATATATCTATATATAGATATATCCAATCTCAAAATCTTCTTCCTACACACCTCTGTCAGTTGTGTCTTCCAAACAAATAACAGAGTAATGTTTGTAAATATGTTATAAAACTGAAGAAATGTAATTCATTTAACCTGGTGTTCTAAACAGGGTAAGATCTCTTTTTTCTTCACATGTAATCTAATCATGTCTACTTATTATTGTTTTAATTTTTCAGTCTTCATATGTCCTCAGGGCTTCCATCAGAGGATATCAGTGGTTCTGGGACTCTGATAAATATATGTACATTTTGAAATGTTGGGTTTATGTCAAAATAAAATACAAGTACAATGCCATTTTTGCTCCAATTTCTACTCTTCTAGCTAAAACATGCTTATATCTTCATAAAGTAGTTTTTAAAGGTACAGAAATATATAGATTTAATAACACTATTAAGGAGATAGGAAAGAATACGTGTGTCAGGATGATTTATTGTGCATTATTCTTTCCAGCATTTATGTTTCAATGATCTGAGTTACAATGAAGAAATCACTATCATTATAACTCTGTCATTATTGTAGCATTTGTCATTTTGACCTTATAAAATTGATTATATGTATGTACATTTAATCTTCTCTATCTCTTCTACTAGGTTTGTGAGGGTCTTTAGAATATTGCTTTTGTGGTTTGTGAACAGTGGCTTCATATGTATTGGTTCATGGCATGATCTTTGACATGAGGTTCATTTGAGCTGGAAATTCAAATATAGATAATTTGAGTTTCATCACTGAGTGATACTGACAGTAGTAAAAGTGTTTGGAATTATATATGCATTGGCACAATTGTAGAATTTTCCACTTACCAGAAATTTAATCTTAAATCTTAATGTAAGTGACTGAACTTCTCTTGGTCTCTTTCTTTACCTTATAATTGAGTTAGTTTTACCTTTAGAGTATGGATTGATGAAAATAAAATAAGACAAGCAATTTAACTGGCACATTGCCTGATACACAATCGACACTTAATAAATTGTTTTCTAGCTATATTACTTTGAATTCCAAAAAGCTTTTGTGTTCTAAAAAAGATATTATTTCAGAACCTGACACAGGAAATGAAGAAAATGTAAGTAAATAGAGCTGTTTAAAAACTTAAAATGCTGGGCGCCTGGGTGGCTCAGTGGGTTAAGCCGCTGCCTTCGGCTCAGGTCATGATCTCAGGGTCCTGGGATCGAGTCCCGCATTGGGCTCTCTGCTCAGCAGGGAGCCTGCTTCCTCCTCTCTCTCTGCCTTCCTCTCTGCCTACTTGTGATCTCTCTCTGTAGAATAAATAAATAAAATCTTTAAAAAAAATAAAAAATAAAAAATAAAAACTTAAAATGCTGCAGAATCTTTCTTTCTCTCTCTCTCTCTCTCTCTTTTTTTTTTCCTGAGTACATTTGGCCACAATAAGTTGCTGCTCATTATTGAACAAAACATGAATGAAGCGTCACATGAGTGCTATAATTATTATAACAAATGTTTTGGCCAAATAAACATATCAGTGGACTCTGTTCTCTCTCTCTCTCTCTCTCTCTCTCTCTCTCTCTTTTTTACATTTTTCTTTATTTATTTGACAGACATAAATCACAAGTAGACAGAGAGAGGGATTGGAGGAAGCAGGCTCCCCACCGAGCAGAGAGCCTGATGCAAGGCTCAGTCCCAGGACCCCGGGACCATGACCCAAGCCGAAGGCAGAGTCTTTAACCCACTGAGCCATCCAGGCGCCCTGCCTCTGTTCTCTCTTACAACTCCTGTAGGCCATATAATTAATGAGAGATGGTACTGTCATGTGGTGAAGAGTGTGGGTCTTTGAGTTAGTGCTACCGGAGTCCAAATCCCAGCTCTACCAATAACTAGCAGTTTGACCTGAGATGAGTCACTCACCTCTTGGTGACCCAGTTTAATAATTTGTAAATTGAATTAACAATAACAACATTAAAAGATAGTTGAATAAATGAAAGAGATATTGGAGACAAAAGTCTTGGGAAAGTATTCAATTTAGAGTAAAAAAAAACTATAAATATCGTGGTCATCATGATCAATATTGTTAATCTTTGCTGTAACACATCAGTATGCCTCAAACTCCTTTTCTTTTTTTTCCATATTCTAACATGTCTGTTTACATAAGACCCTCAAAGAGTGTTGTGCCTGTATGTTTACATAAGACCCCCAAAGAGTGTTGCGCATGTATGAGAAGACTGTAAATAATACTTATCTCTTTTCTTCAGGAAATCTATGTAAAAAAGGAAATTAACATAGAATAATGCCATCTTAATCATAGGGGTATGCCCTTTCAATAAGCAATTTTGAGTCCATAAAAATTTCTGGTTGTTTGTCAGTCAAAAACAATGATCTTAAGCCTACTGAGTTGCCAAAACATTAACTTACTAGCATAATCAAAATCAACCTAAACATGCTTTTGTCCTGAAATAATTTTTATATTTGAAAACTACAATTCAGAAGAATTCCTCACACAATGTTCCATGATTTAAAGTTACTTTAAAAATAGTGATAATTTATATAGAAAATGATTGAGAACTACAGTTCATGAGTCTTGAATTTGTATTTCTGTTCTGCCAAAAATTAGCTATAACCTAGAGTGTTCTCACGCATCCAAATGTTCTTAAACATACATTGTACTGGACATGCTAGGAATAACTTTTCTTTTGTTCAATACCTTCAAATTTATAATGGACATTTTTATTTATAAAATGCACAGAAATAACAACATGGGATTATAGTAAAGGAAAAAGTAAATAAGAAGGCATGGGACATTAAGTATTATCTAATATAAATTTTATGATAAATTTTATATTTTATACTTTTATATGAGATTATAAGGTAAAAAACCATAATTTTATTTCAAGCATTGACTATGCAGTTTTTCCTTTGACCTACAAATGAATTGTTCACTCCCATAAATTTAATGTATTTTTTTGAATTTATATGAGCTCTTTATGAGGAAAATATTGAGTTATCAGGTGGAGTGTCATATGTGTTGAGTATTTTTAATGCATGTAAGAATTTTTTAAATATTTGGCTTCAACTCGTACCCTAAATTCTAGGTTGATTATTTTCTACATTTGTCAACACTGTCGTATACACTGAAAGTTTATCTTCCTTCTTAAACATAAATAATTTGTCAACAATCATGACTTATATCTTGATATATTACTATAGTTTATCGCAATTTAAATTATTACTCAACATTCCAGAAAATATTGTGAGATGAGTTTACATCCTTGGGTAAAAACAATTTTGAAATTTATAGATATACACAAAGGGCTACAATATACTGAGAGCCAAATAAATAAATAAGTAACATTGGATAACTGTGGGAAAAATGCCTCAGGATGTTTAATCATAAGATTTTCCTTTGAAAACTGAGAACAGCAGAGATTTTTGTTATTGCACACACAACACTTTTTCTGTATATATCATTTGAAAATGTATACAACCCACTTTTTCTCTATAAAATTATAAGCTGATATGACCAAAACACAATCTATTTTTATGACACATTGGCTTACTAAATAAAATGAACTAAATATAAGAAACTGATGCCTGAACAAACATTTCTAAAATCCCATGGATGAGGGACGCCTGAGTGGCTCAGTTGGTTAAGCAGCTGCCTTCGGCTCAGGTCATGATCCCAGCATCCTGGGATCGAGTCCCACATCGGGCTCCTTGCTCAGCAGGGAGCCTGCTTCTCCCTCTGCCTCTGCCTGCCATTCTGTCTGCCTGTGCTCGCTCTCTCCCCATCTCTCTCTCTGATAAATAAATAAAATCTTAAAAAAAAAATCCCATGGATGAATTAAATGTATTCTATGACTCTTAGAGTATTTAATAAGACTCATTACTTAGAAACATTAAGTTAGTTGATCTTCATGTATAAACTGTTAGTGTAAATCTATAGGTCTATAAATGTTAAGTATTATTATGTTTTTCACTATTTTTCATTATTTGAGAATTTTTTCAGATTTTTCATTATTTGAGAAACTCAGGCCAAAAAATGTTATACATATTAAGGTGGCACTAATTTCAATATGAAGTAATCATCTTTGTATTTTTTTTTATTACCAGTGGTCCTTGTTCTGTATTTTTCCACTTCTATGTTTATATCATGTGTGCACACATGCATGCATGCATGTACACACACACACAAATATTTTTATTTGTCTCTCCCTCTCTTATTCTTTTTTTTCCCCCACATTTAGTTCATTTGTTGCTGTCTACAAAAGCAGAAAGATATCAGAATCTCCACAGTTGGAAAATCCACTCTTGTTCTTTCAGACATATTAAGAACCATTCTATCATGGGTTGTAAACTCTTGTTTTTTATACCACCCTATGGTTTTATAAAAGTCTATCATGGTGTTTTTGAACTTTAAGGACATTTTAATCACTCATGACCTTTTAAGGTTATGGGGAAATTTAAAGGATTTCTCCCAACAGAAATAAGGAAAAAGAGCAAACTGAACAATTTGAGCAAAAATGATAGAAGTTAAATACAGATGTATAACATTAAAGGCAAAATAAGACATATATTTATTGGTGGAAAGCAACATGTGATAAATCCAGAAGAGATTATACAAGGATTTTGTTAAATTTGAATATTTTAGGTTTCTTGTGGATGTTGCCCTTTATAATACAGAGGTGTAATAAATATTGTTGAGTTAAGTTGTTTGTTTTTTTTTTTTTAAAGATTTTATTTATTTATTTGAGAGAGAAACAGTGAGAGAGAGCATGAGCGAGGAGAAGGTCAGAGAGCGAAGCAGACTCCCCATGGAGCTGGGAGCCTGATGCGGGACTCGATCCCGAGACTCCGGGATCATGACCTGAGCCAAAGGCAGTCGTCCAACCAACTGAGCCACCCAGGCGTCCCGAGTTAAGTTGTTTGAAGTAAGTTCATCTAGTTTACAAACTGTACTTCATAGTTGTATACTTCTAAAAAGTTTATTGTGCAGTAAAGTTGGTTATATACTTTGAAATTTATTCATTGTGTTTTTAGGATTTTTTCTATACCCAAACTTTTCAATGTTCACTACTTAAGGAAAGGCCTTACCTAGGTCACTGCTGCATATCCAGAGCTCATCAGCACAACTTTCATGGCTTGCACACAACTTCACATTGCTTGCTGACATTGTTTCCTTGCATGCCATAATTGTTGAACACCACATATGCTGATCTGCTCTTTGTAGTTCTTAGTATTAAGTAAGTAGTTCTTTATAGTTATTTGTAGTCCATAGTATTAAATTTTGGGCTCCTTAGTAAGCAGCTGAAATACTCTGGAAAATATATTAATACTTACTGAACACTTACTATGGCCTAGATATTATGCTATAAGTTTTACATTTGTTATCTCAATTAATTATCATAACAAATATCTTAGTTTCAAAAACAAAACATCAGAGGGATAAGCCCTTTACAACAAATCATACAGAAATGAGTAGTTATATGAAGATATGAACAAATAATATCAGAATCAAGGTAATTTTTCCCTATACTTTACTGATTTTTCACTAAGAGAAATCTAAAATAAAGCTTCAAAATACACAAGCAGTGTCAACATAAAGGTGTAGAAGATTACCTCCACTAAATCTTCTAGAATTGTTCATTATAGGAGAAGAGCTTAATTAACTAATCACCAAGATCTAGTAGTTATTCAGGGACAAATTGGAATAAATGACCAAAAAAAATTATCAGTGACTGGACAATAAAAATGAAGGTATTTAGGAGTTCAATAATTCTTAAACACATCTGAACTGGCAAGAAAATTTCTGTCTCATGGAAGATGTGTCACTAGGGTTAGGCAGTAGAAGTTTATATGGGGAAAAGAAAAAGACAGATATATTTGTTATGCTGACATATTTTAAGGTATAAAAGCTTTCATTTAAAAAATCATTTTGTGATACCTTAATCCTATAGTTAATTCTGTAACAAAGATATGGTAAAAGAAGACATAAAAGAATAAGTTCTAGCAGTTCAAAAGAGAGGGGAAAAACCTGGAAATGTAACAAGAATTTAGCAAATAGATATTCGAAAGTAATGGGCAGGTACATAAGGAAAATATGAGTAGTATATTGTATTATTCTGCACTAAAATAATGGAAAATAATGTTTTGTAATTGCTTTTGTGTATTTATATTTCTATCCATATATAATTCCCTTGATAAAAATACTTGAGTGTCAATTATTATTGAATACTTTGAAATTGTTTTATAAATAAAAATAATAAATTATAACTATCAATTTGCTTTCACTACTCATATTAATTTCCAACTTGGTAAGAATAAAGGAAACATTTCTTATTTTAAGACACTTAATGGAAGAGTGTGTTTGTGTGTGTGTGTAAAAGAATGAATAGATGGAGTTATTTACTTTAAAATCATAAAACATATTTTAATAAAATTACATTAATTCTAATTCTCAGAAATAAAATGTTATTGAACTCTGACTTTCATCTGAAACATTCTTTGCCCTCAGAAATCATTTTTGCTTAGTTATAACTATCCCCTTTCCCTTGTCAGATTCTCTTTAAGCAATTAGTCCTAATGATAAGTCTATGACCTATACAAACAGAATTCCTGAACCAGATATGAAGAAACCATACTTTATCTAAGCTGAGAGGATTTCGTATTGCTATAGTGAGATTTCAGAACATCAGTTATTGTACTCAACTCAAATATTGTACTCAACTCAGATTTAGAAAACAAAACTTGTTATTCACTAATGGATTTATTTTTGTTATATTCAACAATAACAAATAATTCCTATGGGTGCTTATAAAGCTTTATATTCCCCCCAGCATATTTTTGTCTCAACTAACAGCATTGCTGCATCTCTTATGGCAACTTTCTGGTCAATAAAATAAAGTTCGAATGTTATGAAGGTTACCAATTAAAATCTCTATTAAAAATAATGGGAAAAAAGATCAGTGCCAAAATTGAGGAAATAAATAGGGTTCATAGAGGAAGATTCTCTTACTCTCTCAGCCCTACACAACCTTGTGACACTGCATTTGTCAAAGGACTTGCACGAGGCAGGAAACCAGAGGCCTTTCCTTGTTATTTTCTTATTCATCACACAGCCCTGGTATTTCTTTTTCCCTTAGCTGTTGCTGTTCTAATTAGAGGGGTGGCTTTCAGATCTGGACCAGGTGAAATGAATCTGGATATTCATGGAATGTTCTCAGGACACTGGATTCAAAAAGTTCCCCAAGTTATTCTTATGAATAGCATGTTTTGGACATCTTTGATATACATTTGTTTCTTCTATGCCTCCATGCCTAACCTGAACCACTCTGTCTTCATCCTCTCTCTGTTATGGCTTTGGTTTCACAATAAAGATAGGATAAAGTGTGTGGGAGATGGGGAGGGTTGCTCTAATGTGGAGATTATGGAAATAGTCTTGTACGTGCATCTTGTCTCATTCCCACTTTGAAAGTGAGGTGAGCTAACACAAAGGGTCAAGGAAGGTAAACTTTTCAAGTCCTGCTTTTTGAAAAACATTTTCCCATCTCAGATCCCTTAAGACATAAATTCTCAACCAGCAGATACCACCTTAACCCAATGATAAGTTGACATCACAGGTAATAAAAAGCAAGTCACATTGTGAACATGATACATCAAGAAGAATCCACTATAGTTTCTATGGTATTTTTGCCCCAAAATAAATAATTTCATCCAAATCAGGTGAAAATATCAGACAAACACAAATTCAGGGACATTAAACAAAATATCTGACTACTGCTTTTCACAAATAACAAGATCATTAATGACAAGCCAAGATTGATAAAATGTGATGAATAGAAGGAAATAAAAGAGAGGTGACAATTACATGGACTGTGGGATTCTGCATAAGATCCTGGAAAAAAAGAAAGAATCACTAGGAGGAACATGTTGATATTTCAATAAAGTCTGTAGTGTAGTTAATTGTATTGAATCAATGTGAAATTCTTTGTCTTGATCAAGTTACTAAGGTTTTGTAAGATGCTATTCTTAGCCTAAGAAAGAGCGGTACAAAACAGTTTTCTATATTGTTTTTATAGCTTTCTTTAATCGAAGATAAATTCAGGATAAACAAAAAACAAATAAGTAAATTCTCTCTTTTTTATGAGTGAATCAATTTGCAAAAGGAAAAGTAAATCACACAACCTCAATAGGTAAGCAGAGTCTACCAGTTATCTTCTGACTATGAAATCTATATAATAGCTAATTTTATCATTTTATCAAAAGCAAAATAGACATTGAAGGGAGACAAGGGCAGTGTACATACCCAGTATACTGATAAACTCAAGGTTTTTAATTTACTATTGCTTGCAAGGTGTTAAACTAGATTAATAAAAAAAAACATTCAGAATGCCAGCTGACATGTGATAAGCATTATATAAGCAGTAGCATTTTTTTAATTGTTAAAGAAAAACAAAGTAGAAATGGGCCACTGTAAAAGTCCTACTGAGTTACTGAAAACTATTTTATTAGATATTCAAAATGAAAAATGACTGGTAAAATATAAAAATACCCTATAACCCAGCAGTTGTACTACTAATATTTACCCAAAGGATATAAAAATACTGATTTGAAGGAGACATGGACATGCACCCTGATGTTTATAGCAGCATTGTCAACAATAGCACCATTAGGGGGAGGAGTCCAATATGTAGGAGGAATAGGAGAACTCATTTTCATCTGATACCAGGAATTCTGCTAGATAACTATCAAATCATTCTGAACACCTATGGAACTCAACTGGAGATCTAAGAAAAGAATACCTTCAACTTTACAAATAGAAAAGTGACCACTTTCTGCAAGTTAGGAGTGTAGAGAAGTGAATTTGAGGCACTACATGGGAAGATAGACCACGGGCGGAGGAAGCGTCCATAAACTGGCTGCCAGAAGGTGATATATTAGCAGAGCACAAAATCAGAACTCTAAGAAGTCTGCCACAGTTAGGGATGTTTCCCAGATGGTTAATTGGAGGCAGAACCCTAGCTGGGACCATATGGTCAAAGAATCCTTAGGGTCACAGGAAGATGGAGGATACCTGAGCGCTACAGATTTTCCAGGCATTGGAGTGGAGAAGATGGTTGCAATCAGTAAGGCCAGGAATGGGATCTCAGCACAGGGTTGTCGTAAAACAGAAACCATACACAGTTGGGCCAATGCTGTGTGAGTAGGGACCCAACAAGTGGCAAAATAAGCAAGACCCTCCCTTTGCCCCCAGAAGGAGGAGCAGCATAGAAGTGAGCCACAGGAGTCTGCAGGGTTTGGAGACTCAAAACAGGGCCATGTGCCTGAGATAGAAACTCTCAAGTCACAGGCTGGTTGAGCATGGAGTGTGAGAGAGACCAGGAAGACAGAAGTGATTGACTGTTCTTCTTTCAGGTTGTACTGGGGAGTTGGACCCCTAGCTCTTGGTTCCAGGCCAGAGATTGGGAAATTGCCATTTTTATTCGTATCCTCTAAAGTTCAGCAGAAAGCCCTCAAGGAAAAAAAAAATCAACATACAGCAATCTGAAGCAGATTATTTGGCCTGTCCCCCTGGCCAGGGTGGTGCAATTCTTCCCAGGGCAAATAAACTCAAGAATCAAAGCAACAGGCCTTCTGCAAGAAGATCAGCAAGAACGTTCAGCCAAGACCAAGTTTACAAATCAATGAGAACTGCAAAACTCCAGGTCCAGGAAAATACAGCACATAGAATTCATGCTTGCCCCCTGCCCCCAGCCATGACTCTTTCGTCTTTCAATTTTAACTTTTAAAAATCTTTTTCTCTTTCCTTTTTGAAACAATTTCTTATTTTATCAATTCTCTCTTCTAAATCTTCTTTTCAATTTCCATTTTTACAGTTACATTCTATCCCTTCATTGTATTTTATCTTATTTTTGTACATATACATGAGGTTTTCTTACTTTACAATTTTGGGATGCAGTTCCTTCTAACAGACCAACATAGACCCAAAATCTAGTGTATGGCTCTGGTCTATTCACCTGTCGATCATATTCTCTTTTTTTGTTTTGTTTTGCATTTGTTTTGTTTTTTTGTTTACTTTGTTTTTTGTTTTGTTGAAGACTTTTTAAAATTTTCATCTTTTTTTATTCTCATCTTCATAGTTATATTCTATCCTTTCAACATATTTACTTTTATTTTGATATATGTAAGTTATATATATATATCATATTTATACATATATATGAGATATATATCTATACAAGTTTTTCTTTCTTTACAATTTTGAGACGTAATTTCTTCTAACAAATTGACCAAAATAAACTCAGGATATAGTGTATTGTTCTGTTCTGTTCACCTATTTATATCCCTTATCTTTTTACTGTTACTGTTGTTGTTTATGTTGTTTTTTTCTTGTCTTTTAATTTTCATTTCTTCAGTTACATTCTATCCTTTCATTATATTTAATTGTATTTTTGTACATATACAAGTTTTCTTTCATTACAATTTTGGGATCTAATTTTCTAACAAACAGACCAAAATACATACAAGAGCAATTGTATTACTCGGTTCATCTATCTGATTGTATTCTCTCTTTTATTTTTCTTTCCTTTCTATTGTTTTTTAAAAATTTATTCATTTATTTTTGGTTTTGGGTCCCTTCTATTTTTTTAGTGTATATTTCTCTGAGGTCATTGTTGCCATATTAGAGTTTTGCTCTCTTGTTCATCTATTCACTGACAGAATGACAAAATGGAAAAAATAACTTGAAAAAAGAGAACAAGAGGCAGTACTGACTGCCAGGGACCTAATCAATATGGACACTAGTAAGATGTTGGAACTAATGTTCAGAATAATGATTATAAAGATACCAGCTTGTATATTTAGAAGATACAGATAAAAAAGCATAGAAAAAGGGAAGCATAGGGCGAAAAAAAAGCATAGAAGACACTAGAGAATCCCTTTCTGGAGAAATAACACAACTAAAATTTAACTGAGTTGAAATTAAAAAGTCTATTAATGAGATGCAATAAAAAAAGGAGGCTCTAACTGCTAGGATAAATGAGGCAGAAGAGAGAATTAGTGGTATAGAAGACAAAGGCAAAAGTGAACTATTGGGACTTCATCAAGACAAAAGACTTTTGCACAGCAAAGGAAACAGTCAACAAAACCAAAAGACAACCAACAGAATGGGAGAATATATTTGTAAATGATGTATTAGATAAAGGGCTAGTATAAAGAACTTATCAAACTCAACACCTAAGAACAAATAATCCAATTAAGAAATGGGCAGAAGGCACAAATAAACATTTCTCCAAAGGAGATATACAAATGGCAAACAGGCACATGAAAAAATGCTCAACATCACTTGGAATCAATGAGATACTACCTCATACTAATCAGAATGGCTAAAATTAACAAGCCAGGAATTGGCAGATATTGGTGAGGAAGTGGAGAAAGGGGAACCATCTTGCACTGTTGGCGGGAATGCAAGCTGGGTCAACCACTCTGGAAAACAGTACAGAGTTTCCTCTAAAAGTTGAAAGTAGAGCTACCCTATCACCCATGAATTACACTACTTGGTATTTACCCCAAAGATACAAACGTAGTGATCTGAAGAGTCACCGGCACCTCAATGTTTATAGAAGCAATGTCCACAATAGCCCAGGTGTCCTTCAGCAGATGAATGGATAAAGATGTGATCATATATATAGCTATCTATCTATATATCTATCTATATATATAATATATTTATATAAAATATATATAATATATTTATATATATAATATATATTATATATATAAATATAAATGAATAAGTATATTATATTTTTATATAAAAATATAAATATATATAATATATATATTATATATATATAATATATTTATATAAAATAAAATAAAAATATATATATAATAAAATATATCTACAGATATAGATATAATATATATATAAAATATATAAAATACTCAGCCATCCAAAAAAGAAATCTTGCCATTTTGCCATTTGCAACAACATGGATGGAACTAGAGCATACTATGCTAAGCAAAATAAGTCAATCAGGGAAACAAAATCATCATATGATCACACTGATAAGTAGAATTTAAGAAACAAAACAGAGGATTATACAAGAAGAGAGAAAAAAATAATGAAACCAGAGATGGAGACAAACCATAAGAGATTCTTAATCATAGGAAACAAACAGAGTTGCTGGAAGAGGGGTGGGAGGTGGGGAGTGGGATAACTGGGTGATATACATTAAGGGGGGGCATGATATAATGAGCACTGGGTATTATATAAGACTGATGAATCACTGATCTATACCTCTGAAACTAATAATACATTATATGTTAGTTAATTGAATTTAAATTAAAAAAAAGAAAAAAATTGAGGGGAGGAGTCAAGATGGCGGAGAAGTAGCAGGCTGAGACTACTTCAGCTAGCCGGAGATCAGCTAGATAGCTTATCTAAAGATTGCAAACACCTGAAAATCCATCGGCAGATCGAAGAGAAGAAGAACAGCAATTCTGGAAACAGAAAAACAGCCACTTTCTGAAAGGTAGGACCGGTGGAGAAGTGAATCCAAAGCGACGGGAAGATAGACCCCGGGGGGAGGGGCCGGCTCCCGGCAAGTGGCGGAGCAACGGCGCACAAAATCAGGACTTTTAAAAGTCTGTTCCGCTGAGGGACATCGCTCCAGAGGCTACCTGGGGCAAAGCCCACACGGGGTCAGCGTGGCCTCGGGTCCCGCAGGGTCACAGAAGGATCGGGGGTGTCTGAGTGTCGCAGAGCTTGCGGGTATTGGAACGGGAAAGCCGGCTACAGAGACAGAGCCGACAGTAAGCTCGCAGCTCGGGGTGACCTTGAACTGGTCGCAGGCTCAGTGAGCTCGGAGCACGGCTGGAGGTCGGGCAGACAGGAGTAACTGGGCGCTGTTCTCTGAGGGTGCACTGAGGAGTGTGGCCCTGGGCTCTCGGCTCCTCCGGGCCGGAGACCAGGAGGCCGCCATTTGTATTCCCGTCCTCCGGAACTCTCCGGAAAGCGCTCAGGGAACAAAAGCTCCTGAAAGCAAACCCGAGCGGATTACTTACCCCAGCCCCTGTTAAGCGCGGTGCAATTCCGCCTGGGGCAAAGACACTTGAGAATCACTACAACAGGCCCCTCCCCCAGAAGATCAACAAGAAATCA
>NW_022476437.1:0-25133 GCF_009829155.1 Mustela erminea
AAAGCAGTGGTGAGGAACCTGACAGAGGCACTTGCTCAAAGCACGAACGAACAGAATAGTGGAGTACGTCTCTAAGGATGGTCCTTGGGACTTCAATATCAACGTCATCTGGGTACTTGTCAGAAATGCCAAACCTCAGGCTCCCCATGTAATCAGAACCTGGAGGATGTGTCCTGACATATTTAACAGGCCCTTCGGATGACTGCCGCATCCCAACGTTGGACTATCGCTAAGTAGAGCAGGCGAAACACTAACTGAACAAAGTTACCTGGGCTAACATCCATTCCGATTTCCAGTGGACACCCCCCACACCCCTACCCACACCCCACACACAAAATGTGCTGTACCTTTCCCAGGTCTGGGAATAAATTCTGAGGAGAGGCACATTCGTATCTTGCTACATTTCCTTTCCGTTCTGTTGAAGAGTATTCTTAAATACGAACGACTTTCAGAATCTAAAGACCATCCAGAGAAAGGCAACACAAAGATATGTGACCGCAAACTTAACGCTTCCGGAACTACGAATCAGGGCAGTGGCGGGAACCAATTCAGATAGTGGCCTGCCACGCTTTAGGGTAGACAACGTGACCCAAAGACAGAACACACCCCCCAGAAAACCCATTCCCGTTGGCAGAGGTCAGCAACGTCACACACACATAGACAGCTGTCCCCTTCCTCATTGCTCAACAGTGACCCATACTACAGGGCCTTTTCCTCCTGTCTCATGCCCCTTCCCACATGCCACCCTATGCACATGGAATTTCCTCCCCACTGACCATTGGAAGAAATGCACAACCGGAGATAGGTTGGCCCCGATCCCATCCTGCTAGGGGATACACGAGGGGAGAGGAAGAATGTAATTGCAAATGCCACCTATCAGGTAACAGCCCTCTGCAGAGGAAGAGGAGAAGACAGTGGTCCAGAAGATGCCAGTGGTGTGAGTCAGGAGGAAAAGCAGACCTGACAGAACTGATCCCATCTAGAAAAGAAAATTTGTGTCCCACGAGCTCAAACCATTACATAGGCAAACACTGCTGTGCCTCTGATAATTACTTAAATAATGGGGTAAACAACAACAAGGAAGACGTGTTGACAAATCACCCGGTTTGGGCAGTATATAGAGGCCACGGCACGAGGACAGACACTTCCACACTCAAGACCTTCGCTTTCCTGGAAACCCACCCAGAACCTCCAGCCTCTGACACCATGGTCAACTCCTGTTGTGGCTCCGTCTGCTCTGACCAGGGCTGTGGCGAGGAGTCCTGCTGCCGCCCCAGCTGCTGCCAGACCACCTGCTGCAGGACCACCTGCTGCCGCCCCAGCTGCTGTGTGTCCAGCTGCTGCCAGCCCTCGTGCTGTGGCTCCAGCTGCTGCAGGCCCAGCTGCTGCACCTCTAGCTGCTGCCGCCCCACCTGCTGCCAGACCACCTGCTGCAGGACCACCTGCTGCCGTCCCAGCTGCTGTGTGTCCAGCTGCTGCCGCCCCTCCTGCTGTGGCTCCAGCTGCTGTGGCTCCAGCTGCTGCAGGCCCAGCTGCTGCATCTCTAGCTGCTGCCGCCCCTCCTGCTGTGGCTCCAGCTGCTGTGGCTCCAGCTGCTGCAGGCCCAGCTGCTGCACCTCTAGCTGCTGCCGCCCCACCTGCTGCCAGACCACCTGCTGCAGGACCACCTGCTGCCGCCCAAGCTGCTGTGTGTCCAGCTGCTGCCGCCCCTCCTGCTGCGGTTCCAGCTGCTGCAGGCCCAGCTGCTGTGGCTCCAGCTGCTGCCGCCCCACCTGCTGCCAGACCACCTGCTGCAGGACCACCTGCTGCCGCCCCAGCTGCTGTGTGTCCAGCTGCTGCCGCCCCAGCTGTTGCTAGACCACCTGCTGCTCCCCAACCTGCTCTAGAGGCTTCTGCTGCTGAGGATCCTGGCCTGCACCCCGCTGTCTTTCATCAACCAATCTTCCTCAGCTAGTCCCACTGAGCACGGAATCGTGACAGGCCAACTGTCAAACCTCAGTTCCGGCCGCCCTTTCAACCTACGTGGCCTCCAAATGTACTCCCCCACCAACAACACCCTCCTCCCCACCTCCTTCTTACTAGCTCCCTCCCAAGGGAATACGGACCTTGCATGTTCTCTGAAATCTCTCAGCCAGCGTGTCATCCCAAGCACACTCTTCTTTCCTGCCAGGTCTCCTCATACAGAGATGCTCCTATACCTCAAATAAACCTGAACGTCTCCGGGCATACAGATCGAAGGGCCTTGTGTCTCATTATTTTTCCCTCGTGAACTGTTATGCTTAGCAGGTCGGATGCATTTCTGGTGCTCCCTGCAGAAAGGGGAGTCCACCGCAGACGACTTCAGGATTTCCACCTCTATCCCCTCAGCACTCTCCATGCCTGACATCGACACTGGTGGTTTATAGCAAGCCCCCGCTGCTCTCTGCTGAGCCCTTTGTCTAGATGAGGGAGGAAATTCTTGGCAGGCCACAGCTAGGGAGAGGAAGTCTCGAGGAGAAGTCCTCAACCAGTGGGCAGCACTTGGTGGATGAAGTGCTCTAGCCCCTTTAGCCCCTATCCCCTCGAGTGGGGGGTGTGAGACCGGGGGCCTCAGCCAGGACTGCACCTCAGCTACCTACAGGGCTTACCTGCTCTGGAAATCATTCTGGATTGGCTTCCATCCCTTCCCTGCATCACTCCTCACGTTCCCTACGGCACTTCTTGAGATCACCTCCCAAACAAACTACTTGCTCTCAGACCTCTGTTGTTGGAGTCTGCTCCGGACATCACCCTAACGCCAGCCTTCCGGAGCTCAGGATCAGGGCCTTCAAAACATCTCCATACAACAGGCTCGGTAACCGTGGTGGCTGGCCACCCCGAGCATGAATCTCCCTGAAGCACTTAATCTTTTCACTATATGCTGTTTCTTCCTACAGTACTTGCACACTTGGTCTTAGACTATTAGTCTCCAATTCCTAAAGTATCATTCTCCGCCCCTGAGGGACAGGACACTCTCCCATGAGGAACTCAGACCATCATGTTAGGAGCTGTCTCCCTAGAGGAGGCCTGTTTGAGGGGAACTGTCCCCATCTGTGATGCTTACACCGCACTCAAAAAACCAGAGACTAAAACACGATGTGCAAGGGAGAGCTCTCGGGAGAAATGCGTAAGAAACAGAGGGAGAGGGCACCTGGGTGGCTCAGTTGGCTACGCAACTGTCTTCGGCTCAGGTCATGGTCCCGGTGTCCCGGGATCGAGTCCCGCATCGGGCTCCCAGCTCCATGGGAAGTCTGCCTCTCCCTCTGAACTTCTCACCTCTCATGTTCTCTCTCTCTCACTGTTTCTCTCTCCAAAAAGTAAATAAAATCATTTAAAAAAAAGAAGAAGAAGAAGAAGAAGAAACGGAGGGAGACATATTAGGGCTCTAAAAGGAACGAATGCAAAATGGGGTTTCCGTCCAATTCCACCCCCACGTTCCGACCCCACAGATGAGGGGTGTGGACTGGGGAAGGGGACTGCTCCTCTTAGAGGCAAGGGGGCTGAGCCTATGTACTCCTCCATCACTTATCACTAGCCGTGGACAGCCCCTGGTGCATAGAAAGAAGGGAGGGGCCAGACGTCCAGCTGTGGTCGACCCCTAGGCTGACACAATTCCCTGCACAGCAGTGTGCGCAAACAGTGTGAGCCATGCGTAGCCCATACTCTGCACTAGCGTGTGGATCAGGGCATTTAAGGCAAAGATGCCCGAATGAATATCCATATCTACCCCTGCCTCTGCTCATGTCTATGGATTGCTCTCATTAACCCCGCTCCATGGGGTCTGCCACCACTTCTAGAAAATCTTACAAGACAGGGAGTTAGAGGATGGCTCCTCTGCTCCTTTAGCTGACTTGCCCGGGGGATCTGACCTCCAACCCCATCCCTGAGAGTGCTGAGCCCATGATTCCTACGTCCCCTTCAGGCTACACTGCTTGCTCATCGTCGGTTGATCCTGGGAATAGGAATACCAAGAATGCTCCTGTAGATCAGCCCAATGCTAAACATCTTCCTAATGGCTCCCAGAGCTCTCTTCTGATTTCCCGACACTAGAAACCCAGAGGGATAAGGTGCCAGCCAGAGTTTTCATACCAATCACATTTGACCGTGTTCCCCTCAAGCTAGCTTTCCTCCTTTGGAGACACGACCCCTAGATGCACACAGCCTACAATCAGAGGAGAAGGAGGCACAAATTCCCCCAAATGGATCACCGGGATGAAGAAGATGTGGAAACTTCTCCTTGCACTCTAACCTCTAGATCCATGTATTCATACAGGGCCATGAAAGGTTCTGGATATCCTGCAGTCCAGTTCAACACAGATCCCATGTCCAACAGCCTGCCAACATATGAGTATTCCAGATTCCCAGGGGTCAATGGCTACAGATTCTTGGGCAAGGACTAAGGAAATTCTATGATAGACACTTCCTGGGGTCCTCCGCCCAGAAAGACTGGGCTCTCTGTTCATGGGTTAATAGGTCTGAGAACAGCCTGAGGTCTTCAAACTGTGTCAGGGATCATGACCTTCCATTGGGATCAAGGACCTTGGCCTTTGTTCTTTTATTCTTAAGCTCTTTTAAAGACACACACACACACACCTCTGTGTGTGTGTGTGTGTGTGTGTGTGTGTGTTGTATGTGTGTGCACACACACAAAGGTGCACCGTATTTGGCTACCTATATCCTTGTTTGACTGTTCCAGGGGGAGAAAGAGAGACAGAGACAGAGATGGAGAGAGACCAAGCTCAGTCAAGGTGAGGGGCTGATGGAGAAGCAGACTCTCAACTGAGCAGGGAGCCCGAGGCAGGACTCGATCCCAACCCTCCAGGACCATGACCTGAGCCAAAGGCAGAAGCTGAACCGACTGAGCCCCCCAGGAGCCACGTCCACCTCCCCAGCCCCCGGCTGCCTATATCCTATTATGACGGACACCATGCCCGATGATCCATATCGTTAGGCCCCTGAGGGTTTCACATCATTCTGACCCTTGGCATTCCACTCTGGTGGGCCATCACATAATAATACACACATTACTTCCTCGAGTTCAATGCTGCCATCTGGACTCGGCCATTCAGGGATATTATCCTCCCATTATTCCAAGGGAGCATATTCCTGGTCCCAGCAATCCCAGCACAACCTCTCCCTTCAGAGAATAGGCAGCATTACCTCAGTGACCTGCTGACACCGATACTTGATGACTCCTGGATATCTTAGTAAACAGAGTGCCCCCAGACCTCTCCTAGGGAATCGAGGCCATTTGGACTTTCTGGCTTTAGGACTACATCAGTTTTAGCACTTCTCATTCTCTGCATGGTTCTTTTTTTTTTTTTTTTGGATTATTTATTTATTCATTTATTTATTTGTTAGACAGAGAGTGAGACAGAGACAGAGACAGAGACAGAGAGACAGAGAGAGATCACAAGTAGGCAGAGAACCAGGCAGAGAGAGAGGGAAGCAGGCTCCCTGCTGAGCAGAGAGCCCAATGCAGGGCTCGATCCCAGGACCCCGAGATCGTGACCTGAGCCCAACACAGAGGCTTAACTCGCTGAGCCTCCCAGGCGCCCCTTCTCTGCACTTTTTAATTCCTCCTTTCTCACCTGTGTGTGCAGTCGTCCTAGATGAATTTGTTCTGGCTATCCGTTCTTACACAGTATTACTGCAAAATTTAGCAGTTTCAAGTGACACTCATTTATGATCTCGGTTTCTGAGGATCCGATATCTCGGTAGGGACGGCCCACCTAGACCCTCCATTTCACAGGGTTTCCCAGGGCTGCACGCAAGGTGCTGCCTGGCACTGGGGTCTCAGGTGAGGGCCCCACTGGGGAAGAAGACACTTCTCACTTCACTTACATGCTCACTGGCGGGATTCAGTTCCTTGAGGGCCGCTAGCGTGGGGACCTTGCTTCCTTGCTGGATGGTGAATGGAGACCGTGCTCAGTTCTCTGCTGCAAGGATCTCTCCCACATTGTACCAGCTTCAGCAAGGCCAGAGAGAGAGAGAGAGACAGAGACAGAGAGAAAGAAAGGGTTGGCTTTGAGATGAAAGTCACAGTCCTTGGTAACTCAGCCCCTTGATGGTGCCATCTGCCATGGTTTAGAAGCACGTTACTTGACGGGAGGGAAATACAGGAGACCGTGAACACCAAGCGGTGGATAGCCTCTTGAAGGCCTTCTTGGAGTCTGCCTACCAGAACTCTTCCATAATACTGAGTGAAAAAAATCAAATCAGAATTCTCTGTTTAAAAATCAGAAACATATGAAAATCAAACTATGCTGTTTAGGTGTGCATACCTACCTCATTAAACCATAAGGAAAATGAATGAAAACGTTACTTGAAGAATCAGCACGGTAATCATCTGTAGCATCGAAAAAACGACTCTGGTCAACAAAGGACATATCAAGAGCCTTCTTGGTGGCAACAAAGTTCTATTTCGTGACTCAAGCTTTGGCTATACAAATATTTGCTCCATAACTGTTTTGTATCTTATGCTCTTATAGGTCACATGTTTTTCAGTCCTATGCATTTTCCATCAGATGAAAGAATTGTTTAAAAATTTAGGGTGAACAGAAACCCATACTCTATTTAAGATTTAAAATGAAAGCTTACCTTTAGGATTGGATGGCCACCCTACCATGAAATTTAAAGCTATGACTTCAAAGCAGTCTTGGAACGTCACTAGGACGGCACTGACTGAACTAGTGATACATGTGCATCAACATCAGTGATTCTTACAGGCAGAAGCCAAGTCAATGGTGCCCAACCAAAGAGAAATTCTGCAGACTATATGAATAGTATGTACACACACACACACACACACACACACACAAGCATGCACACTAGACCTAGATGTAGTGTCTGTTTGATGTTCCAGATCAAAAGAGATCCATGGTAAAAGAAAACCTACTGAAACAGCAATCACCTCGGTGACTGAGAGGATGTTACTAAAGGGCAGGTGGGGCCCGTCCAGTATAATGGAAATGTTCTATCCCGACAGGTGCGGGGATTACACGGATGGGCTTCTGTGTATCAAAATTCACCACTATGGTAGACTACACAAAGGATTTTTTAACTTCACTCTGTGTCAAGTCCACCAAAATCAGAAAGTCAATCATAAAAGGCAAACAAGAAAGAATGACGACATTATTTCTTTGTGAATAAATCTCTGTCTTAACAAATTGTCATCTTGGCCACTTTGCCTTCAACTTAGTTAAATGACACTACTATGGGCTCTTCTGGATCTTTGCATGGCATGTTGCAGTTGTGTGTGTGTGCGGTGGGGGGGTGCTTCCTATAATCGAAAAGCAGTGGTGAGGAACCTGACAGAGGCACTTGCTCAAAGCACGAACGAACAGAATAGAGGAGTACGTCTCTAAGGATGGTCCCTGGGACTTCAACATCAACGTCATCTGGGTACTTGTCAGAAATGCCAAACCTCAGGCTCCCCATGTAATCAGAACCTGGAGGATGTGTCCCACATATTTAACAGGCCCTTCGGATGACTGCCGCATCCCAACGTTGGACTATCGCTAAGTAGAGCAGGCGAAACAGTAACTGAACAAAGTTACCTGGGCTAACATCCATTCCGATTTCCGGTGGACACCCCCCCACACCCCTACCCACCCCCCACACACAAAATGTGCTGTACCTTTCCCAGGTCTGGGAATAAATTCTGAGGAGAGGCACATTTGTATTTTGCTACATTTCCTTTCCGTTCTGTTGAAGAGTATTCTTAAATACGAACGACTTTCAGAATCTAAAGACCATCCAGAGAAAGGCAACACAAAGATATGTGACCGCAAACTTAACGCTTCCGGAACTACGAATCAGGGCAGTGGCGGGAACCATTCAGATAGTGGCCTGCCACGGCTTTAGGGTAGACAACGTGACCCAAAGACAGAAACACCCCCCAGAAAACCCATTCCCGTGGCAGAGGTCAGCAACGTCACACACACATAGACAGCTGTCCCCTTCCTCATTGCTCAACAGTGACCCATACTACAGGGCCTTTTCCTCCTGTCTCATGCCCCTTCCCACATGCCACCCTATGCACATGGAATTTCCTCCCCACTGACCATTGGAAGAAATGCACAACCAGAGATAGGTTGGCCCCGATCCCATCCTGCTAGGGGATACACGAGGGGAGAGGAAGAATGTAATTGCAAATGCCACCTATCAGGTAACAGCCCTCTGCAGAGGAAGAGGAGAAGACAGTGGTCCAGAAGATGCCAGTGGTGTGAGTCAGGAGGAAAAGCAGACCTGACAGAACTGATCCCATCTAGAAAAGAAAATTTGTGTCCCACGAGCTCAAACCATTACATAGGCAAACACTGCTGTGCCTCTGATAATTACTTAAATAATGGGTAAACAACAACAAGGAAGACGTGTTGACAAATCACCCGGTTTGGGCAGTATATAGAGGCCACGGCACGAGGACAGACACTTCCACACTCAAGACCTTCGCTTTCCTGGAAACCCACCCAGAACCTCCAGCCTCTGACACCATGGTCAACTCCTGTTGTGGCTCCGTCTGCTCTGACCAGGGCTGTGGCGAGGAGTCCTGCTGCCGCCCCAGCTGCTGCCAGACCACCTGCTGCAGGACCACCTGCTGCCGCCCCAGCTGCTGTGTGTCCAGCTGCTGCCAGCCCTCGTGCTGTGGCTCCAGCTGCTGCAGGCCCAGCTGCTGCACCTCTAGCTGCTGCCGCCCCACCTGCTGCCAGACCACCTGCTGCAGGACCACCTGCTGCCGTCCCAGCTGCTGTGTGTCCAGCTGCTGCCGCCCCTCCTGCTGTGGCTCCAGCTGCTGTGGCTCCAGCTGCTGCAGGCCCAGCTGCTGCATCTCTAGCTGCTGCCGCCCCTCCTGCTGTGGCTCCAGCTGCTGTGGCTCCAGCTGCTGCAGGCCCAGCTGCTGCACCTCTAGCTGCTGCCGCCCCACCTGCTGCCAGACCACCTGCTGCAGGACCACCTGCTGCCGCCCAAGCTGCTGTGTGTCCAGCTGCTGCCGCCCCTCCTGCTGCGGTTCCAGCTGCTGCAGGCCCAGCTGCTGTGGCTCCAGCTGCTGCCGCCCCACCTGCTGCCAGACCACCTGCTGCAGGACCACCTGCTGCCGCCCCAGCTGCTGTGTGTCCAGCTGCTGCCGCCCCAGCTGTTGCTAGACCACCTGCTGCTCCCCAACCTGCTCTAGAGGCTTCTGCTGCTGAGGATCCTGGCCTGCACCCCGCTGTCTTTCATCAACCAATCTTCCTCAGCTAGTCCCACTGAGCACGGAATCGTGACAGGCCAACTGTCAAACCTCAGTTCCGGCCGCCCTTTCAACCTACGTGGCCTCCAAATGTACTCCCCCACCAACAACACCCTCCTCCCCACCTCCTTCTTACTAGCTCCCTCCCAAGGGAATACGGACCTTGCATGTTCTCTGAAATCTCTCAGCCAGCGTGTCATCCCAAGCACACTCTTCTTTCCTGCCAGGTCTCCTCATACAGAGATGCTCCTATACCTCAAATAAACCTGAACGTCTCCGGGCATACAGATCGAAGGGCCTTGTGTCTCATTATTTTTCCCTCGTGAACTGTTATGCTTAGCAGGTCGGATGCATTTCTGGTGCTCCCTGCAGAAAGGGGAGTCCACCGCAGACGACTTCAGGATTTCCACCTCTATCCCCTCAGCACTCTCCATGCTGACATCGACACTGGTGGTTTATAGCAAGCCCCCGCTGCTCTCTGCTGAGCCCTTTGTCTAGATGAGGGAGGAAATTCTTGGCAGGCCACAGCTAGGGAGAGGAAGTCTCGAGGAGAAGTCCTCAACCAGTGGGCAGCACTTGGTGGATGAAGTGCTCTAGCCCCTTTAGCCCCTATCCCCTCGAGTGGGGGGTGTGAGACCGGGGGCCTCAGCCAGGACTGCACCTCAGCTACCTACAGGGCTTACCTGCTCTGGAAATCATTCTGGATTGGCTTCCATCCCTTCCCTGCATCACTCCTCACGTTCCCTACGGCACTTCTTGAGATCACCTCCCAAACAAACTACTTGCTCTCAGACCTCTGTTGTTGGAGTCTGCTCCGGACATCACCCTAACGCCAGCCTTCCGGAGCTCAGGATCAGGGCCTTCAAAACATCTCCATACAACAGGCTCGGTAACCGTGGTGGCTGGCCACCCCGAGCATGAATCTCCCTGAAGCACTTAATCTTTTCACTATATGCTGTTTCTTCCTACAGTACTTGCACACTTGGTCTTAGACTATTAGTCTCCAATTCCTAAAGTATCATTCTCCGCCCCTGAGGGACAGGACACTCTCCCATGAGGAACTCAGACCATCATGTTAGGAGCTGTCTCCCTAGAGGAGGCCTGTTTGAGGGGAACTGTCCCCATCTGTGATGCTTACACCGCACTCAAAAAACCAGAGACTAAAACACGATGTGCAAGGGAGAGCTCTCGGGAGAAATGCGTAAGAAACAGAGGGAGAGGGCACCTGGGTGGCTCAGTTGGCTACGCAACTGTCTTCGGCTCAGGTCATGGTCCCGGTGTCCCGGGATCGAGTCCCGCATCGGGCTCCCAGCTCCATGGGAAGTCTGCCTCTCCCTCTGAACTTCTCACCTCTCATGTTCTCTCTCTCTCACTGTTTCTCTCTCCAAAAAGTAAATAAAATCATTTAAAAAGAAGAAGAAGAAGAAGAAGAAGAAACGGAGGGAGACATATTAGGGGTCTAAAAGGAACGAATGCAAAATGGGGTTTCCGTCCAATTCCACCCCCACGTTCCGACCCCACAGATGAGGGGTGTGGACTGGGGAAGGGGACTGCTCCTCTTAGAGGCAAGGGGGCTGAGCCTATGTACTCCTCCATCACTTATCACTAGCCGTGGACAACCCCTGGTGCATAGAAAGAAGGGAGGGGCCAGACGTCCAGCTGTGGTCGACCCCTAGGCTGACACAATTCCCTGCACAGCAGTGTGCGCAAACAGTGTGAGCCATGCGTAGCCCATACTCTGCACTAGCGTGTGGATCAGGGCATTTAAGGCAAAGATGCCCGAATGAATATCCATATCTACCCCTGCCTCTGCTCATGTCTATGGATTGCTCTCATTAACCCCGCTCCATGGGGTCTGCCACCACTTCTAGAAAATCTTACAAGACAGGGAGTTAGAGGGATGGCTCCTCTGCTCCTTTAGCTGACTTGCCCGGGGGATCTGACCTCCAACCCCATCCCTGAGAGTGCTGAGCCCATGATTCCTACGTCCCCTTCAGGCTACACTGCTTGCTCATCGTCGGTTGATCCTGGGAATAGGAATACCAAGAATGCTCCTGTAGATCAGCCCAATGCTAAACATCTTCCTAATGGCTCCCAGAGCTCTCTTCTGATTTCCCGACACTAGAAACCCAGAGGGATAAGGTGCCAGCCAGAGTTTTCATACCAATCACATTTGACCGTGTTCCCCTCAAGCTAGCTTTCCTCCTTTGGAGACACGACCCCTAGATGCACACAGCCTACAATCAGAGGAGAAGGAGGCACAAATTCCCCCAAATGGATCACCGGGATGAAGAAGATGTGGAAACTTCTCCTTGCACTCTAACCTCTAGATCCATGTATTCATACAGGGCCATGAAAGGTTCTGGATATCCTGCAGTCCAGTTCAACACAGATCCCATGTCCAACAGCCTGCCAACATATGAGTATTCCAGATTCCCAGGGGTCAATGGCTACAGATTCTTGGGCAAGGACTAAGGAAATTCTATGATAGACACTTCCTGGGGTCCTCCGCCCAGAAAGACTGGGCTCTCTGTTCATGGGTTAATAGGTCTGAGAACAGCCTGAGGTCTTCAAACTGTGTCAGGGATCATGACCTTCCATTGGGATCAAGGACCTTGGCCTTTGTTCTTTTATTCTTAAGCTCTTTTAAAGACACACACACACACACACCTCTGTGTGTGTGTGTGTGTGTGTGTGTGTTGTATGTGTGTGCACACACACAAAGGTGCACCGTATTTGGCTACCTATATCCTTGTTTGACTGTTCCAGGGGGAGAAAGAGAGACAGAGACAGAGATGGAGAGAGACCAAGCTCAGTCAAGGTGAGGGGCTGATGGAGAAGCAGACTCTCAACTGAGCAGGGAGCCCGAGGCAGGACTCGATCCCAACCCTCCAGGACCATGACCTGAGCCAAAGGCAGAAGCTGAACCGACTGAGCCCCCCAGGAGCCACGTCCACCTCCCCAGCCCCCGGCTGCCTATATCCTATTATGACGGACACCATGCCCGATGATCCATATCGTTAGGCCCCTGAGGGTTTCACATCATTCTGACCCTTGGCATTCCACTCTGGTGGGCCATCACATAATAATACACACATTACTTCCTCGAGTTCAATGCTGCCATCTGGACTCGGCCATTCAGGGATATTATCCTCCCATTATTCCAAGGGAGCATATTCCTGGTCCCAGCAATCCCAGCACAACCTCTCCCTTCAGAGAATAGGCAGCATTACCTCAGTGACCTGCTGACACCGATACTTGATGACTCCTGGATATCTTAGTAAACAGAGTGCCCCCAGACCTCTCCTAGGGAATCGAGGCCATTTGGACTTTCTGGCTTTAGGACTACATCAGTTTTAGCACTTCTCATTCTCTGCATGGTTCTTTTTTTTTTTTTTTTTGGATTATTTATTTATTCATTTATTTATTTGTTAGACAGAGAGTGAGACAGAGACAGAGAGACAGAGAGAGATCACAAGTAGGCAGAGAACCAGGCAGAGAGAGAGGGAAGCAGGCTCCCTGCTGAGCAGAGAGCCCAATGCAGGGCTCGATCCCAGGACCCCGAGATCGTGACCTGAGCCCAAGACAGAGGCTTAACTCGCTGAGCCTCCCAGGCGCCCCTTCTCTGCACTTTTTAATTCCTCCTTTCTCACCTGTGTGTGCAGTCGTCCTAGATGAATTTGTTCTGGCTATCCGTTCTTACACAGTATTACTGCAAAATTTAGCAGTTTCAAGTGACACTCATTTATGATCTCGGTTTCTGAGGATCCGATATCTCGGTAGGGACGGCCCACCTAGACCCTCCATTTCACAGGGTTTCCCAGGGCTGCACGCAAGGTGCTGCCTGGCACTGGGGTCTCAGGTGAGGGCCCCACTGGGGAAGAAGACACTTCTCACTTCACTTACATGCTCACTGGCGGGATTCAGTTCCTTGAGGGCCGCTAGCGTGGGGACCTTGCTTCCTTGCTGGATGGTGAATGGAGACCGTGCTCAGTTCTCTGCTGCAAGGATCTCTCCCACATTGTACCAGCTTCAGCAAGGCCAGAGAGAGAGAGAGAGAGACAGAGACAGAGAGAAAGAAAGGGTTGGCTTTGAGATGAAAGTCACAGTCCTTGGTAACTCAGCCCCTTGATGGTGCCATCTGCCATGGTTTAGAAGCACGTTACTTGACGGGAGGGAAATACAGGAGACCGTGAACACCAAGCGGTGGATAGCCTCTTGAAGGCCTTCTTGGAGTCTGCCTACCAGAACTCCTCCATAATACTGAGTGAAAAAAATCAAATCAGAATTCTCTGTTTAAAAATCAGAAACATATGAAAATCAAACTATGCTGTTTAGGTGTGCATACCTACCTCATTAAACCATAAGGAAAATGAATGAAAACGTTACTTGAAGAATCAGCACGGTAATCATCTGTAGCATCGAAAAAACGACTCTGGTCAACAAAGGACATATCAAGAGCCTTCTTGGTGGCAACAAAGTTCTATTTCGTGACTCAAGCTTTGGCTATACAAATATTTGCTCCATAACTGTTTTGTATCTTATGCTCTTATAGGTCACATGTTTTTCAGTCCTATGCATTTTCCATCAGATGAAAGAATTGTTTAAAAATTTAGGGTGAACAGAAACCCATACTCTATTTAAGATTTAAAATGAAAGCTTACCTTTAGGATTGGATGGCCACCCTACCATGAAATTTAAAGCTATGACTTCAAAGCAGTCTTGGAACGTCACTAGGACGGCACTGACTGAACTAGTGATACATGTGCATCAACATCAGTGATTCTTACAGGCAGAAGCCAAGTCAATGGTGCCCAACCAAAGAGAAATTCTGCAGACTATATGAACAGTATGTACACAAACACACACACACACACACACACACACACACAAGCATGCACACTAGACCTAGATGTAGTGTCTGTTTGATGTTCCAGATCAAAAGAGATCCATGGTAAAAGAAAACCTACTGAAACAGCAATCACCTCGGTGACTGAGAGGATGTTACTAAAGGGCAGGTGGGGCCCGTCCAGTATAATGGAAATGTTCTATCCCGACAGGTGCGGGGATTACACGGATGGGCTTCTGTGTATCAAAATTCACCACTATGGTAGACTACACAAAGGATTTTTTAACTTCACTCTGTGTCAAGTCCACCAAAATCAGAAAGTCAATCATAAAAGGCAAACAAGAAAGAATGACGACATTATTTCTTTGTGAATAAATCTCTGTCTTAACAAATTGTCATCTTGGCCACTTTGCCTTCAACTTAGTTAAATGACACTACTATGGGCTCTTCTGGATCTTTGCATGGCATGTTGCAGTTGTGTGTGTGTGCGGTGGGGGGGTGCTTCCTATAATCGAAAAGCAGTGGTGAGGAACCTGACAGAGGCACTTGCTCAAAGCACGAACGAACAGAATAGAGGAGTACGTCTCTAAGGATGGTCCCTGGGACTTCAACATCAACGTCATCTGGGTACTTGTCAGAAATGCCAAACCTCAGGCTCCCCATGTAATCAGAACCTGGAGGATGTGTCCCACATATTTAACAGGCCCTTCGGATGACTGCCGCATCCCAACGTTGGACTATCGCTAAGTAGAGCAGGCGAAACAGTAACTGAACAAAGTTACCTGGGCTAACATCCATTCCGATTTCCGGTGGACACCCCCCCACACCCCTACCCACCCCCCACACACAAAATGTGCTGTACCTTTCCCAGGTCTGGGAATAAATTCTGAGGAGAGGCACATTTGTATTTTGCTACATTTCCTTTCCGTTCTGTTGAAGAGTATTCTTAAATACGAACGACTTTCAGAATCTAAAGACCATCCAGAGAAAGGCAACACAAAGATATGTGACCGCAAACTTAACGCTTCCGGAACTACGAATCAGGGCAGTGGCGGGAACCATTCAGATAGTGGCCTGCCACGGCTTTAGGGTAGACAACGTGACCCAAAGACAGAAACACCCCCCAGAAAACCCATTCCCATGGCAGAGGTCAGCAACGTCACACACACATAGACAGCTGTCCCCTTCCTCATTGCTCAACAGTGACCCATACTACAGGGCCTTTTCCTCCTGTCTCATGCCCCTTCCCACATGCCACCCTATGCACATGGAATTTCCTCCCCACTGACCATTGGAAGAAATGCACAACCAGAGATAGGTTGGCCCCGATCCCATCCTGCTAGGGGATACACGAGGGGAGAGGAAGAATGTAATTGCAAATGCCACCTATCAGGTAACAGCCCTCTGCAGAGGAAGAGGAGAAGACAGTGGTCCAGAAGATGCCAGTGGTGTGAGTCAGGAGGAAAAGCAGACCTGACAGAACTGATCCCATCTAGAAAAGAAAATTTGTGTCCCACGAGCTCAAACCATTACATAGGCAAACACTGCTGTGCCTCTGATAATTACTTAAATAATGGGTAAACAACAACAAGGAAGACGTGTTGACAAATCACCCGGTTTGGGCAGTATATAGAGGCCACGGCACGAGGACAGACACTTCCACACTCAAGACCTTCGCTTTCCTGGAAACCCACCCAGAACCTCCAGCCTCTGACACCATGGTCAACTCCTGTTGTGGCTCCGTCTGCTCTGACCAGGGCTGTGGCGAGGAGTCCTGCTGCCGCCCCAGCTGCTGCCAGACCACCTGCTGCAGGACCACCTGCTGCCGCCCCAGCTGCTGTGTGTCCAGCTGCTGCCAGCCCTCGTGCTGTGGCTCCAGCTGCTGCAGGCCCAGCTGCTGCACCTCTAGCTGCTGCCGCCCCACCTGCTGCCAGACCACCTGCTGCAGGACCACCTGCTGCCGTCCCAGCTGCTGTGTGTCCAGCTGCTGCCGCCCCTCCTGCTGTGGCTCCAGCTGCTGTGGCTCCAGCTGCTGCAGGCCCAGCTGCTGCATCTCTAGCTGCTGCCGCCCCTCCTGCTGTGGCTCCAGCTGCTGTGGCTCCAGCTGCTGCAGGCCCAGCTGCTGCACCTCTAGCTGCTGCCGCCCCACCTGCTGCCAGACCACCTGCTGCAGGACCACCTGCTGCCGCCCAAGCTGCTGTGTGCCCAGCTGCTGCCGCCCCTCCTGCTGTGGCTCCAGCTGCTGCCGCCCCACCTGCTGCCAGACCACCTGCTGTAGGACCACCTGCTGCCGCCCCAGCTGCTGTGTGTCCAGCTGCTGCCGCCCCAGCTGTTGCTAGACCACCTGCTGCTCCCCAACCTGCTCTAGTGGCTTCTGCTGCTGAGGATCCTGGCCTGCACCCCGCTGTCTTTCATCAACCAATCTTCCTCAGCTAGTCCCACTGAGCACGGAATCGTGACAGGCCAACTGTCAAACCTCAGTTCCGGCCGCCCTTTCAACCTACGTGGCCTCCAAATGTACTCCCCCACCAACAACACCCTCTTCCCCACCTCCTTCTTACTAGCTCCCTCCCAAGGGAATACGGACCTTGCATGTTCTCTGAAATCTCTCAGCCAGCGTGTCATCCCAAGCACACTCTTCTTTCCTGCCAGGTCTCCTCATACAGAGATGCTCCTATACCTCAAATAAACCTGAACGTCTCCGGGCATACAGATCGAAGGGCCTTGTGTCTCATTATTTTTCCCTCGTGAACTGTTATGCTTAGCAGGTCGGATGCATTTCTGGTGCTCCCTGCAGAAAGGGGAGTCCACCGCAGACGACTTCAGGATTTCCACCTCTATCCCCTCAGCACTCTCCATGCCGACATCGACACTGGTGGTTTATAGCAAGCCCCCGCTGCTCTCTGCTGAGCCCTTTGTCTAGATGAGGGAGGAAATTCTTGGCAGGCCACAGCTAGGGAGAGGAAGTCTCGAGGAGAAGTCCTCAACCAGTGGGCAGCACTTGGTGGATGAAGTGCTCTAGCCCCTTTAGCCCCTATCCCCTCGAGTGGGGGGTGTGAGACCGGGGGCCTCAGCCAGGACTGCACCTCAGCTACCTACAGGGCTTACCTGCTCTGGAAATCATTCTGGATTGGCTTCCATCCCTTCCCTGCATCACTCCTCACGTTCCCTACGGCACTTCTTGAGATCACCTCCCAAACAAACTACTTGCTCTCAGACCTCTGTTGTTGGAGTCTGCTCCGGACATCACCCTAACGCCAGCCTTCCGGAGCTCAGGATCAGGGCCTTCAAAACATCTCCATACAACAGGCTCGGTAACCGTGGTGGCTGGCCACCCCGAGCATGAATCTCCCTGAAGCACTTAATCTTTTCACTATATGCTGTTTCTTCCTACAGTACTTGCACACTTGGTCTTAGACTATTAGTCTCCAATTCCTAAAGTATCATTCTCCGCCCCTGAGGGACAGGACACTCTCCCATGAGGAACTCAGACCATCATGTTAGGAGCTGTCTCCCTAGAGGAGGCCTGTTTGAGGGGAACTGTCCCCATCTGTGATGCTTACACCGCACTCAAAAAACCAGAGACTAAAACACGATGTGCAAGGGAGAGCTCTCGGGAGAAATGCGTAAGAAACAGAGGGAGAGGGCACCTGGGTGGCTCAGTTGGCTAAGCAACTGTCTTCGGCTCAGGTCATGGTCCCGGTGTCCCGGGATCGAGTCCCGCATCGGGCTCCCAGCTCCATGGGAAGTCTGCCTCTCCCTCTGAACTTCTCACCTCTCATGTTCTCTCTCTCTCACTGTTTCTCTCTCCAAAAAGTAAATAAAATCATTAAAAAAAAGAAGAAGAAGAAGAAGAAGAAACGGAAGGAGACATATTAGGGCTCTAAAAGGAACGAATGCAAAATGGGGTTTCCGTCCAATTCCACCCCCACGTTCCGACCCCACAGATGAGGGGTGTGGACTGGGGAAGGGGACTGCTCCTCTTAGAGGCAAGGGGGCTGAGCCTATGTACTCCTCCATCACTTATCACTAGCCGTGGACAGCCCCTGGTGCATAGAAAGAAGGGAGGGGCCAGACGTCCAGCTGTGGTCGACCCCTAGGCTGACACAATTCCCTGCACAGCAGTGTGTGCAAACAGTGTGAGCCATGCGTAGCCCATACTCTGCACTAGCGTGTGGATCAGGGCATTTAAGGCAAAGATGCCCGAATGAATATCCATATCTACCCCTGCCTCTGCTCATGTCTATGGATTGCTCTCATTAACCCCGCTCCATGGGGTCTGCCACCACTTCTAGAAAATCTTACAAGACAGGGAGTTAGAGGGTGGCTCCTCTGCTCCTTTAGCTGACTTGCCCGGGGGATCTGACCTCCAACCCCATCCCTGAGAGTGCTGAGCCCATGATTCCTACGTCCCCTTCAGGCTACACTGCTTGCTCATCGTCGGTTGATCCTGGGAATAGGAATACCAAGAATGCTCCTGTAGATCAGCCCAATGCTAAACATCTTCCTAATGGCTCCCAGAGCTCTCTTCTGATTTCCCGACACTAGAAACCCAGAGGGATAAGGTGCCAGCCAGAGTTTTCATACCAATCACATTTGACCGTGTTCCCCTCAAGCTAGCTTTCCTCCTTTGGAGACACGACCCCTAGATGCACACAGCCTACAATCAGAGGAGAAGGAGGCACAAATTCCCCCAAATGGATCACCGGGATGAAGAAGATGTGGAAACTTCTCCTTGCACTCTAACCTCTAGATCCATGTATTCATACAGGGCCATGAAAGGTTCTGGATATCCTGCAGTCCAGTTCAACACAGATCCCATGTCCAACAGCCTGCCAACATATGAGTATTCCAGATTCCCAGGGGTCAATGGCTACAGATTCTTGGGCAAGGACTAAGGAAATTCTATGATAGACACTTCCTGGGGTCCTCCGCCCAGAAAGACTGGGCTCTCTGTTCATGGGTTAATAGGTCTGAGAACAGCCTGAGGTCTTCAAACTGTGTCAGGGATCATGACCTTCCATTGGGATCAAGGACCTTGGCCTTTGTTCTTTTATTCTTAAGCTCTTTTAAAGACACACACACACACACACACACCTCTGTGTGTGTGTGTGTGTGTGTGTGTGTGTGTGTGTTGTATGTGTGTGCACACACACAAAGGTGCACCGTATTTGGCTACCTATATCCTTGTTTGACTGTTCCAGGGGGAGAAAGAGAGACAGAGACAGAGATGGAGAGAGACCAAGCTCAGTCAAGGTGAGGGGCTGATGGAGAAGCAGACTCTCAACTGAGCAGGGAGCCCGAGGCAGGACTCGATCCCAACCCTCCAGGACCATGACCTGAGCCAAAGGCAGAAGCTGAACCGACTGAGCCCCCCAGGAGCCACGTCCACCTCCCCAGCCCCCGGCTGCCTATATCCTATTATGACGGACACCATGCCCGATGATCCATATCGTTAGGCCCCTGAGGGTTTCACATCATTCTGACCCTTGGCATTCCACTCTGGTGGGCCATCACATAATAATACACACATTACTTCCTCGAGTTCAATGCTGCCATCTGGACTCGGCCGTTCAGGGATATTATCCTCCCATTATTCCAAGGGAGCATATTCCTGGTCCCAGCAATCCCAGCACAACCTCTCCCTTCAGAGAATAGGCAGCATTACCTCAGTGACCTGCTGACACCGATACTTGATGACTCCTGGATATCTTAGTAAACAGAGTGCCCCCAGACCTCTCCTAGGGAATCGAGGCCATTTGGACTTTCTGGCTTTAGGACTACATCAGTTTTAGCACTTCTCATTCTCTGCATGGTTCTTTTTTTTTTTTTTTTGGATTATTTATTTATTCATTTATTTATTTGTTAGACAGAGAGTGAGACAGAGACAGAGAGACAGAGAGAGATCACAAGTAGGCAGAGAACCAGGCAGAGAGAGAGGGAAGCAGGCTCCCTGCTGAGCAGAGAGCCCAATGCAGGGCTCGATCCCAGGACCCCGAGATCGTGACCTGAGCCCAAGACAGAGGCTTAACTCGCTGAGCCTCCCAGGCGCCCCTTCTCTGCACTTTTTAATTCCTCCTTTCTCACCTGTGTGTGCAGTCGTCCTAGATGAATTTGTTCTGGCTATCTGTTCTTACACAGTATTACTGCAAAATTTAGCAGTTTCAAGTGACACTCATTTATGATCTCGGTTTCTGAGGATCCGATATCTCGGTAGGGACGGCCCACCTAGACCCTCCATTTCACAGGGTTTCCCAGGGCTGCACGCAAGGTGCTGCCTGGCACTGGGGTCTCAGGTGAGGGCCCCACTGGGGAAGAAGACACTTCTCACTTCACTTACATGCTCACTGGCGGGATTCAGTTCCTTGAGGGCCGCTAGCGTGGGGACCTTGCTTCCTTGCTGGATGGTGAATGGAGACCGTGCTCAGTTCTCTGCTGCAAGGATCTCTCCCACATTGTACCAGCTTCAGCAAGGCCAGAGAGAGAGAGAGAGAGACAGAGACAGAGAGAAAGAAAGGGTTGGCTTTGAGATGAAAGTCACAGTCCTTGGTAACTCAGCCCCTTGATGGTGCCATCTGCCATGGTTTAGAAGCACGTTACTTGACGGGAGGGAAATACAGGAGACCGTGAACACCAAGCGGTGGATAGCCTCTTGAAGGCCTTCTTGGAATCTGCCTACCAGAACTCCTCCATAATACTGAGTGAAAAAAATCAAATCAGAATTCTCTGTTTAAAATCAGAAACATATGAAAATCAAACTATGCTGTTTAGGTGTGCATACCTACCTCATTAAACCATAAGGAAAATGAATGAAAACGTTACTTGAAGAATCAGCACGGTAATCATCTGTAGCATCGAAAAAAACGACTCTGGTCAACAAAGGACATATCAAGAGCCTTCTTGGTGGCAACAAAGTTCTATTTCGTGACTCAAGCTTTGGCTATACAAATATTTGCTCCATAACTGTTTTGTATCTTATGCTCTTATAGGTCACATGTTTTTCAGTCCTATGCATTTTCCATCAGATGAAAGAATTGTTTAAAAATTTAGGGTGAACAGAAACCCATACTCTATTTAAGATTTAAAATGAAAGCTTACCTTTAGGATTGGATGGCCACCCTACCATGAAATTTAAAGCTATGACTTCAAAGCAGTCTTGGAACGTCACTAGGACGGCACTGACTGAACTAGTGATACATGTGCATCAACATCAGTGATTCTTACAGGCAGAAGCCAAGTCAATGGTGCCCAACCAAAGAGAAATTCTGCAGACTATATGAACAGTATGTACACACACACACACACACACACACACACACACAAGCATGCACACTAGACCTAGATGTAGTGTCTGTTTGATGTTCCAGATCAAAAGAGATCCATGGTAAAAGAAAACCTACTGAAACAGCAATCACCTCGGTGACTGAGAGGATGTTACTAAAGGGCAGGTGGGGCCCGTCCAGTATAATGGAAATGTTCTATCCCGACAGGTGCGGGGATTACACGGATGGGCTTCTGTGTATCAAAATTCACCACTATGGTAGACTACACAAAGGATTTTTTAACTTCACTCTGTGTCAAGTCCACCAAAATCAGAAAGTCAATCATAAAAGGCAAACAAGAAAGAGTGACGACATTATTTCTTTGTGAATAAATCTCTGTCTTTAACAAATTGTCATCTTGGCCACTTTGCCTTCAACTTAGTTAAATGACACTACTATGGGCTCTTCTGGATCTTTGCATGGCATGTTGCAGTTGTGTGTGTGTGCGGTGGGGGGTGCTTCCTATAATCGAAAAGCAGTGGTGAGGAACCTGACAGAGGCACTTGCTCAAAGCACGAACGAACAGAATAGAGGAGTACGTCTCTAAGGATGGTCCCTGGGACTTCAACATCAACGTCATCTGGGTACTTGTCAGAAATGCCAAACCTCAGGCTCCCCATGTAATCAGAACCTGGAGGATGTGTCCCGACATATTTAACAGGCCCTTTGGATGACTGCCGCATCCCACCCCCCACACACAAAATGTGCTGTACCTTTCCCAGGTCTGGGAATAAATTCTGAGGAGAGGCACATTCGTATCTTGCTACATTTCCTTTCCGTTCTTTTGAAGAGTATTCTTTAATACGAACGACTTAAGAATGAAGATGAGGCGACGTCTTTCAGAATCTAAAGACCATCCAGAGAAAGGCAACACAAAGATATGTGACCGCAAACTTAACGCTTCCGGAACTACGAATCAGGGCAGTGGCGGGAACCATTCAGATAGTGGCCTGCCACGGCTTTAGGGTAGACAACGTGACCCAAAGACAGAAACACCCCCCAGAAAACCCATTCCCGTGGCAGAGGTCAGCAACGTCACACACACATAGACAGCTGTCCCCTTCCTCATTGCTCACAGTGACCCATACTACAGGGCCTTTTCCTCCTGTCTCATGCCCCTTCCCACATGCCACCCTATGCACATGGAATTTCCTCCCCACTGACCATTGGAAGAAATGCACAACCAGAGATAGGTTGGCCCCGATCCATCCTGCTAGGGGATACACGAGGGGAGAGGAAGAATGTAATTGCAAATGCCACCTATCAGGTAACAGCCCTCTGCAGAGGAAGAGGAGAAGACAGTGGTCCAGAAGATGCCAGTGGTGTGAGTCAGGAGGAAAAGCAGACCTGACAGAACTGATCCCATCTAGAAAAGAAAATTTGTGTCCCACGAGCTCAAAACCATTACATAGGCAAACACTGCTGTGCCTCTGATAATTACTTAAATAATGGGTAACAACAACAAGGAAGACGTGTTGACAAATCACCCGGTTTGGGCAGTATATAGAGGCCACGGCACGAGGACAGACACTTCCACACTCAAGACCTTCGCTTTCCTGGAAACCCACCCAGAACCTCCAGCCTCTGACACCATGGTCAACTCCTGTTGTGGCTCCGTCTGCTCTGACCAGGGCTGTGGCGAGGAGTCCTGCTGCCGCCCCAGCTGCTGCCAGACCACCTGCTGCAGGACCACCTGCTGCCTGCCCCAGCTGCTGTGTGTCCAGCTGCTGCCAGCCCTCGTGCTGTGGCTCCAGCTGCTGCAGGCCCAGCTGCTGCACCTCTAGCTGCTGCCGCCCCACCTGCTGCCAGACCACCTGCTGCAGGACCACCTGCTGCCGTCCCAAGCTGCTGTGTGTCCAGCTGCTGCCGCCCCTCCTGCTGTGGCTCCAGCTGCTGTGGCTCCAGCTGCTGCAGGCCCAGCTGCTGCATCTCTAGCTGCTGCCGCCCCTCCTGCTGTGGCTCCAGCTGCTGGGCTCCAGCTGCTGCAGGCCCAGCTGCTGCACCTCTAGCTGCTGCCGCCCCACCTGCTGCCAGACCACCTGCTGCAGGACCACCTGCTGCCGCCCAAGCTGCTGTGTGCCCAGCTGCTTGCCCGCCCTCCTGCGGCGGTTCCCTGCTGCCCCTGCTGTGGCTCCAGCTGCTGCCGCCCCCACCTGCTGCAGACCACCTGCTGCAGGACCACCTGCTGCCGCCCCAGCTGCTGTGTGTCCAGCTGCTGCCGCCCCAGCTGTTGCTAGACCACCTGCTGCTCCCCAACCTGCTCTAGTGGCTTCTGCTGCTGAGGATCCTGGCCTGCACCCCACTGTCTTTCATCAACCAATCTTCCTCAGCTAGTCCCACTGAGCACGGAATCGTGACAGGCCAACTGTCAAACCTCAGTTCCGGCCGCCCTTTCAACCTACGTGGCCTCCAAATGTACTCCCCCACCAACAACACCCTCCTCCCCACCTCCTTCTTACTAGCTCCCTCCCAAGGGAATACGGACCTTGCATGTTCTCTGAAATCTCTCAGCCAGCGTGTCATCCCAAGCACACTCTTCTTTCCTGCCAGGTCTCCTCATACAGAGATGCTCCTATACCTCAAATAAACCTGAACGTCTCCGGGCATACAGATCGAAGGGCCTTGTGTCTCATTATTTTTCCCTCGTGAACTGTTATGCTTAGCAGGTCGGATGCATTTCTGGTGCTCCCTGCAGAAAGGGGAGTCCACCGCAGACGACTTCAGGATTTCCACCTCTATCCCCTCAGCACTCTCCATGCCGACATCGACACTGGTGGTTTATAGCAAGCCCCCGCTGCTCTCTGCTGAGCCCTTTGTCTAGATGAGGGAGGAAATTCTTGGCAGGCCACAGCTAGGGAGAGGAAGTCTCGAGGAGAAGTCCTCAACCAGTGGGCAGCACTTGGTGGATGAAGTGCTCTAGCCCCTTTAGCCCCTATCCCCTCGAGTGGGGGGTGTGAGACCGGGGGCCTCAGCCAGGACTGCACCTCAGCTACCTACAGGGCTTACCTGCTCTGGAAATCATTCTGGATTGGCTTCCATCCCTTCCCTGCATCACTCCTCACGTTCCCTACGGCACTTCTTGAGATCACCTCCCAAACAAACTACTTGCTCTCAGACCTCTGTTGTTGGAGTCTGCTCCGGACATCACCCTAACGCCAGCCTTCCGGAGCTCAGGATCAGGGCCTTCAAAACATCTCCATACAACAGGCTCGGTAACCGTGGTGGCTGGCCACCCCGAGCATGAATCTCCCTGAAGCACTTAATCTTTTCACTATATGCTGTTTCTTCCTACACTACTTGCACACTTGGTCTTAGACTATTAGTCTCCAATTCCTAAAGTATCATTCTCCGCCCCTGAGGGACAGGACACACTCCCATGAGGAACTCAGACCATCATGTTAGGAGCTGTCTCCCTAGAGGAGGCCTGTTTGAGGGGAACTGTCCCCATCTGTGATGCTTACACCGCACTCAAAAAACCAGAGACTAAAACACGATGTGCAAGGGAGAGCTCTCGGGAGAAATGCGTAAGAAACAGAGGGAGAGGGCACCTGGGTGGCTCAGTTGGCTACGCAACTGTCTTCGGCTCAGGTCATGGTCCCGGTGTCCCGGGATCGAGTCCCGCATCGGGCTCCCAGCTCCATGGGAAGTCTGCCTCTCCCTCTGAACTTCTCACCTCTCATGTTCTCTCTCTCTCACTGTTTCTCTCTCCAAA
>NW_022476438.1:0-24566 GCF_009829155.1 Mustela erminea
AGTATTAGAAATAGTGAATATGTGGATAAATAAAAATATTTGCTCCTAGTTTCTTTAATGTTTGTATAAAATTAAGCTTTTTTTTATTAAGTTGATAATTTTAATTCCAGTATAGTTAACATAAAACGTTACATTAGTTTCAGGTGTACAATGTTGTGATTCAACAATCCTATACATTACATCTATACAATTTTTATACAATTCTATATAATTCTAATGTATAGAATTGACAGGTGCCCTCCTTAATCCCTATCACCTATTTCACCCATCCCCTCCCATCGCTCCTCTGGTAACCATCAGTTTGTTCTCTATAGTTAAGGGTCTGTTTCTTGGTTCGTCTCTCTTCCCTTTGTTTTTTTTCTTTGCCTGTTTTGTTTCTTAAGTTCCACATATGAGTACAGTCATATGGTATTTGTCCTCCTCTGACTGGCTTATTTCACTTAGTGCTATACTCTTTAGATCCATCCATGTTGCAAATGATTTCATTCTT
This sequence comes from Mustela erminea, assembly GCF_009829155.1. NCBI lineage: Eukaryota > Metazoa > Chordata > Mammalia > Carnivora > Mustelidae > Mustela > Mustela erminea. The sequence goes on from NW_022476438.1 coordinate 491, forward strand.
TTTATGGCTGAGTAATGTTACATTTTACATACGTACCACATCTTCTTTATCCATTCATCTATTGATGAACACTTGGGCTTCTTCCCAAACTTGGCCATTGTAAATAATGCTACAGTAAACATAGAATAGGGGTATATATCCTGTATTTTTGGGTAAATACCAAGTAATGCAATTACTGGATCATAGGGTAGTTCCATTTTTAACTTTTTGAGGAACTTCCATACTGTTTTCTTCAGTGGCTTTACCAGTTTTCACTCTCACCAATAGTGCACACAGGTTCCATTTTCTCTACTTCCTCTTCAACACTTGTTATTTTGTCTATGTGTGTGTATGTTTTATTTTATTTTAGCCATTCTTCCAGGTGTGAAGTGATATCTCCTTGTGGTTTTGATTTGTATTTCCCTGATGCTGAGTGATGTTGAGCATCTTTTCATGTGTCTTTTGGCCATCTGTATGTCTTCTTTGGAAAAAATATTTGTTCATGTCTTTGCCTATTTTTTAATTGGATTATTTGTTTTTTCATTGTTGAGTTATATAAATTTTTATATATTTTATATACTCTTTATCAGAGATGTCATTTGCAGATATATTACCCCATTCATTAGGTTGTCTGTTAGTTTTGTTGATTATTTCTTTTACTGTGCAGAAGCTTTTATTTTGATGTAGTCCTGATAGTTTATTTTTGCTTTTATTTCCCTTGCTTCAGGAAACATAGCTAGAAAAATATTGCTACTTCTGATGTCAGAGAAATTACCACTTGTGCTCTCTTCTAGGATTTTTATAGTTTCAGGTTTCATGTTTAGGTCCTTAATCCATTTTGAATTATCTTTGTGTACAATGTAAGCCAGTGGTCCAGTTTCATACTTTTGCATGTGACTCTCCAGTTCTCCCAACATCATTTGTTGAAGAAACTGTCTTTTTCCCATTACATATTCTTTCTTCCTTTGTCAAAGATTAATTGACCATATAAACATGGTTTTATTTCTGGGCTTTCTAGTCTATTCTGTTGAACTGTGTGTCTGATTTTGTGCCAGTGCCATACTGTTTTGATTAGTACAGCTTTACAGTATAACTTGAAATCTGGAACTATTAAAACTTGAGCTTCGTTTTTCTTTCTCAAGACTGTTTTGGCTATTTAGAATCTTCTGCAGTTCCATACAAATTTTAGGATTGTTTGTTCTAGTTCTGTGAAAAATGCTGTTGGTATTTTGTTAGGAATTACATTAAATCTGTAGGTTGCTTTGGATAGTATGGACATGTTAACAATATTTATTCTTCCAATTCATGAGCATGAGGGTGTCAGTGTCATGTGTCATAAGCACAGGGAGCAGTGTCTGTGTGCAGTGGCTAGGCAAGGCACAGCTAAATTTGCACTTAGCCCAGGCCAGCTGGCTTGGAGTGAGGGAGTTGTCACAAAAGCGTATAAGTGTAGACCACTGCTAACAGGTTAAATAGGAAGTATCTGTGCACCACCACCTCCCACAGGTGGCCGTGGATTTATAATGAGGGGCAGGGGAGGAAAACGGTGACTGTCAGCTGCTTTGTTTCCAAAGAAGTCCTCCAACAGGCTCTGAAATCAGTATAAACAGATCTTCCTCCCATTTGTTCCAGGTGTTGTATAAACTACTGTTTCTATGTTGCTTCTCCTTGGGCATCTGTCTCTTTAAGGTTGGGATCCAGCTGTCCCTGCCCTCCAGGCTTTCCTAGTGCTGAGTCAGCTGACTTTTAAAGCTCCAGACTCCTTCTCCTGTCAGTTATACAAACTCACAGAATTCAGGCCCTCTGATTTTCAAAGCTAGACATTATGGGAACTCGTGTGTGGGTTGCTTGATGTGAGGAGCTATCTCTTTCTCCTCTCCTCTCTAGCAGCTCCCTCCCTCCAGCAAGCAACTTCTGCCCTTCCTAACCTCTCAGATACAGCTTCTCTACATTTCATTGTGGAGTTTCTCTGCAGTCTTCAGATCCCTCTCTGGTTTATTTACATGGATGGATGTTAGGGCTATCTTGTAAATGTGGGTTAGGGTGAGATGGGACATTTTAATCTACCATCTAGCCAAGATTTCTTAAATAAAAATTTTAACACTATCATTTGGACTTGAAAATGTACGAATGTATAATACATAGGAACACAGTAAGATAAAGAATGACAAGGGCGTTGTCACTAAAAGATTCTATAGATCACTAAAGACCCTAAAAGATCATAAGAGAGTGTTATCAACTTTATGTCAACAAATTAACATATTATATGACACAAATTTATTCACAGCTACTCTGAATAGCTCTATGTCTACTGAAGAAATTCAAAGCTAAAAACCTTCCACCCTCACACACCTCCCCAAACAAAGAAACCCTCAGATGGTTTTACTGGCAAATTCTACTGAATATTTAAGGAAGAAATAATATTAATTCTACACAAACTGTTACAGAAAATAGGAAGGCCAAGAAATATTTTTCAATTAAATTTATGAGAACATTACTAAAACCAAAGTCCTTGCAAGTAAATAAACCTACAGACCAATAATATACCTTATAAACAGACACAACTATTCACAAAAATGTAGTCACAAATCAAATACAGCAATGCATATACTTATTAAAAAAGACTAATACATAATGACCACATGAAATCTATCCAAGGAATGCAAATATTAGGCCAATTTGAAAAATCAGTCAATCTAATTTATCATAATAATAGAATAAAAGATAAAAGTCTCATAGTCAATTTAATAGATGCAGGACAACCTTTTGAAAAAAATGAGTTAAAATAACTCTCAGAAAAGTAGTAATAAGAACTTCCTCATTCTGATAAAAGGAATCTAAAAAAACACACAGGAACAGAAATGCCATCATAGTAGTTGCTATAGTAACATCATTTTGAATTCAGATACTAACGATAGAGATGGAACACTTGAAATACATTCACTGTGTCTCATAGCTTTGCTTTGTGTACTGTGTTAATCTACTCTTAAGCTAGGAATTCAACTAACAAATACTTATCTCTCATTTTCTTGAATTCAAATACCTATACTCTACTTCCTTTTCCTCAACTATAAAATGAGAATCATCATCATTGTCATTTCATGGAATTTTTGTAGGATAAAGTGAGTTAATTTATGTGAGATGCTTAGAAAGTACCTGCCATAGAATAAAATGCTTTGTGTGTTATTATTGAAAATATAATAATTAAGGGTGGCTGGGTGGCTCAGTCAGTTGCTTAACTTGATTTTGGCTACTCTTGATTTTGGCTCAGGTAGAAGGTCAGGGTCATGAGATGGAGCCCCAAGTCAGGCTCTGAGTTCAGCTTCATGTCTACCCAAGAGTCTCTCTCTCTCTCTCTCTCCCTCTCCTCATTTGTAGTTGCTTGCTTTCTCACTTTCTCTCTCTCACTCAAAATAGATAAAATATTTCAAAAATATATAATAATTACTATACAAAACTTCTGCTTACTTTAATATCACAGAACTTGGAATAAGAATCCCACATATTATCTCATAGATTGCTGACATTTTAATGTCTCCAAACTGTTGTTACTTTGTGGGATTTTTCTCTACTCATACTGATTCCATAATATTTACATTTATGGTTACTGTCTGTCTGAGTTGTAACATTTGTGGATCCCCAAATCATGTAGTCATACTTTCCACAGCAATTGATTGAGAAGATTTCATAATGGCAACAGACTAATGTTGAACACAGAAACATAAATAAAGTTTCATTTTACTCATCAAAATATGGATTTTTAGATAACAAGAGAGTATTAAGCAGTTTTAAGAAGTAAGGTGTTTCTTCACTTTATACAGTAAGTATATGATATAAAGGTTTTTGTCAAGCACTGGCAAAGATGGCAGAGAAGTAGCAGGCTGAGATGACACTGGGTAGCAGGGGATCAGCTAGATAGTTTACCAAACCATTCCAAACACCTACAAATCCAACAGGAGAACGAAGAGAAGAAGAGCAGTAATTATAGAAACATAAAATTGACCACTTTCTGAAAGGTAGGACCGGCAGAGAAGTGAATCCAAAGTGACAGGAATATAGACCGCAGTGGGAGGGGCCGGCTCCCGGCAAGGGGCGGGGCAATGGAGCACCAAATCAGAACTTTTAAAAGTCTGCTCCACTAAGGGACATTGCTCCAGAGGCTAAGCCGGGGGGAAGCCCATGTGGGGACAGGGTGGTCTCAGGTCCCATGGGGTCACAGAAGGATTGGGGGTATCTGAGTGTCACAGAGCTTTCAGATATTAAGAGCGGGGAAGCTGGCTACAGAGACAGAGCCGAAGAGTGAGCTCTCACTCGGGGTTACCTTAAATTGTGACCTGTGGCACAGTCAAACCACTGCTCTGTGAGCAGGGACCCCATAAGATCCAGGGAGACCCCCCCCAACGAAGAGCGCAGGGATCTGTGGGGTTTGGAGACCCCAGGCGGGGCTGGGTGCCAGAGACAGAGCTGCTTGGTCACAGGCTGGGTGAGCTCAGAGTGCAGCCAGAGGTAAGGATGACGGGAGTGATTGAGTGCTTTTTTCTGAAGGTGCACTGAGGAGTGGGGCCCTGAGCTCTTGGCTCCTCTGGAATTTTCATTCCCGTCCTCCAGAACTCTATGGAAAGCATTCAGGGAACAAAAGCTCCTGAAATTAAACCAGAGCGGATTACATAGTCCACCCTCCTGGTAAGGGAGGTGCAATTCTGCCTCGGACAAAGATACTTGAGAATCACTACAACAGGCTCCTCACCAAGAAGATCAGCAAGAAATCCAGCCAAGACCAAGTTCACTTACCAAGGAGAACAGCAGAATTCCAGAGGAGGAGAAAGCAAAGCATGGAATTCATGGCTTTCTCCCCATGAATCTTTAGTCTTGCAAAGTTAATTAATTTTTTAATTTTATTTTTTTCTTATGCTAAAATTCCTTTAACTTTTGCTCTTTCCTCTTTTAACTTTTTTTAATTAGTTTATCTTAATACCTTTCATTAAAAAGTATTTTTTGAAACTTCATTATTATAGTCATATTTTATCCTTCATTGTATCTAACTTTAATTTTTGTATACACATAGGGTATTTTCTTCTAAAAAATTTGGGATACAAGTTATTCTAATAGATCAATATATACCCTAAATCCTGCACACGGCTTTTTTCTAGTCTCCAGCCTGAGCAAATTCTCTCCACTTTCTTTTTCTTTATTTTCCCAAACAACTTATCTTATCAACTCTTTTTTAGAAATAAAAAAAAATTTTTTTTCATCATTATAGTCATATTCCATCCATCCCTTCACCATGCTTACCCTTATATATGTTTTTCATTCTTTAAAATTTTGGGAGGTAGTTTCTTCTAAGAGACCAAAATACTCCCAGAATTAAGTGGGTGTTCCTATTCTATTCACCAGTCTAATATATATTTTCTTTTTTATATTTTTTCTTTAGTTTCTTATTTTTATATATATATTATTATTTTTATTTAATTTTTTTGAACTTCTTTTTAGTCCCTATCTTCCCCCCATGATTTGGGGACTCTTCTGATTTGGTTAAAGCACATTTTCCTGGGGTCTTTGCCACTCTTTTCATATTTTATTTGGTCCTTCATATATTCTTATCTGGATAAAATGACAAGGTGGAAAAACAACACACACACACACAAAACAAGAGGCAGTACCGAAGGCTAGGGAACTAATCAATACAGACATTGGTAATATGTCAGATCTAGAATTCAGAATCACAATTCTCAAGGTGTTAGCCAGGCTCGAAAAAGACTTGGAAGATAGTAGGGAAACCCTGTCTGGAGACATAAAAGCCCAAAAGAACTAAAATTTAACCAAGTTAAAATAAAAAAAGCTATTAATGAGGTGCAATAAAAAACAGAGGCTCTTACTGCTAGGATAAATGAGGAAGAAGAGAGAATTAGTGCTATAGAAGCCCAAATTACAGAGAATAAAGAAGATGAGCAAAAAGAGAGACAAACAACTACGGGACCACAAGGGGAGAATTCGAGAGATAAGTAATATCATAAAATGAAACAACATTAGAATAATAGGGATTCTAGAAGAAGAAGAAAGAGAGAGGAGAGCAGAAGGTATACTGGAGAAAATTATTGTAAAGAATTTCCCTAATATGGCAAAGGGAACAAGCATCAAAATCCAGGAGGTGCAGAGAACCCCCCTCAAAATCCAACTATATGCCCAGAAATTAGGCAGTCTGGAAGAAATGGATGCATTCCTAAAGACATATAAACTACCACAGCTGAACCAGGAAGAAATAGATAACCTGAACAGACCCATAACCAGTAAGGAGATTGAAGCAGTCACCAAAAATCTCCCAACAAACAAGAGCCCAGGCCCAGATGGCTTCCCAGTGTAATTCTACCAAACATTTAAAGAACGAATTCCTATCTCCTGAAACTGTTCCAAAAAATAGGAATGGAAGGAAAACTTCCAAACTCATTTTGTGAGGCCACCATTACTTTGATCCCAAAACCAGACAAGGATCCCATCAAAAAAGAGAATTACAGACCAATATCCTTGATGAACACAGATGCAAAAATTCTCACAAAAATACTAGCTAATAGGATCCAACAGTACATTAAAAGGATTATTCACCACGACCAAGTGGGATTTATTCCAGGGCTGCAATGTTGGTTCAACATCTGCAAATCAATCAATGTGATACAATACTTTAATAAAAGAAAGAACAAGAACCATATGATACTCTCAATAGATGCTGAAAAAGCATTTGACAAAGTACAGCATCCTTTTATAATCAAAACTCTTCAAAGTGTAGGGATAGAGAGTTCATACCTCAATATCAAAGCCATCTATGAAAAATCCACCACGAATATCATTCTCAATGGAGAAAAACTGAGAGCTTTTGTTCTAAGGTCAGGAACACAGCAGAGATGCCCATTATCACCACTGCTATTCAACATAGTACTAGAAGCCCTAGCCTCAGCAATCAGACAACAAAAAGAAATTAAAGGCATCCAAATCGGCAAAGAAGAAGTCAAACAATTACTCTTTGCAGATGATATGATACTATATGTGGAAAACTCAAAAGACTTCACTCCAAATCTGTTAGAACTTGTATAGGAATTCAGTTAAGTGTCAGGATATAAAATCAATACACAGAAATCAGTTGCATTTCTTTACACCAACAACAAGACAGAAGAAAGAGAAATTAAGGAGTCAATCCCATTTACAATTGCACCAAAAACCATAAGATACCTAGGAATAAACCTAACCAAAGAGGCACAGAATCTATACTCAGAAAACTATAAAGTCCTCATGAAAGAAATTGAGGAAGACACAAAGAAATGGAAAAATCTTCCATACTCATGGATGGGAAGAACAAATATTGTGAAAATGTCTATGCTACCTAAAGCAATCTACACATTTAATGCAAACTCTATCAAAACCCCTTCCATTTCTTTCAAAGAAATGGAACAAATAATCCTAAAATTTATATGGAACCAGAAAAGACCTCAAATAGCCAGAGGAATATCGAAAAAGAAAGCCAAAGTTGGTGGCAACACAATTCCAGACTTCAAGCTCTATTACAAAGCTGTCATCATCAAGACAGTATGGTACTGGCATAAACACACATATAGATCAATGGAATGGAATAGAGAGCCCAGAAATAGACCCTCAACTCTATGGTCCACTAATCTTCGACAAAGCAGGAAAGAATGTCCAATGGAAAAAAAAACAGTGTTTTCAACAAATGCTGTTGGGAAAATTGGACAGCCACATGCAGAAAAAGGAACTGGACCATTTCCTTACACCAAACACAAAAATGGACTCAAAATGGATGAAGGACCTCAATGTGAGAAAGGAATCCATCAAAATCCTTGAGGTGAACACAGGCAGCAACCTCTTCAACCTCAGCCACAGCAACTTCTTCCTAGGAACATTGCCAAAGGCAAGGGAAGCAAGGGCAAAAATGAACTTTTGGGACTTCATCAAGATCACAAGCTTCTGCACAGCAAAGGAAACAGTTAACAAAACCAAAAGACATCTGACAGAATGGGAGAAGATATTTGCAAATGACATATCAGATAAAGGGCTAGTATCCAAAATCTATAAAGAACTTATCAAACTCAACACCCAAAGAACAAATAATCCAATCAAGTGATGGGAAGAGGACATGAACAGACACTTCTGCAAAGAAGACATCCAGATGGCCAAAAAACACATGAAAAAGTGTTCCACATCACTCGGTATCAGGGAAATACCAATCAAAACCACAATGAGATACCACCTCATACCAGTCAGAATGGCTAAAATTAACAAGTCAGGAAATGACGGATGCTGGCGAGGATATGGAGAAAGGGGAAGCCTCCTACACTGTGGGTGGGAATGCAAGCCGGTGCAGCCACTCTCGAAAACAGCATGGAGGTTCCTCAAAAAGTTGAGAATAGAGCTACCCTATGATTCAGCAATTGCACTACTGGGTATTTACCCTAAAGATACAAATGTAGTGATCCAAAGGGGCACATGCACCCGAATGTTTATAGTAGCAATGTCCACAATAGCCAAACTATGGAAAGAACCTAGATGTCCATCAGCAGATGAATGGATAAAGAAGATGTGGTATATATATACAATGGAATACTATGCAGCCATCAAAAGAAATGAAATCTTGCCATTTGTGACAACATGGATGGAACTAAAGGGTATTATACTTAGCAAAATAAGTCAATCAGAGAAAGACAATTATCATATGATCTCCCTGATATGAGGAAGTGGAGATGCAACGTGGGGGGTTTGGGGGTAGGAAAAGAATAAATGAAACAGGATGGGATTGGGAGGGAGAAAAACTATAAGAGACTCTTAATCTCACAAAACAAACTGAGGGTTGCTGGGGGTAAAGGGGTAGGGAGCGGGTGATAGGGTTATGGACATTGGAGATGGTATGTGCTATGGTGAGTGCTGTGAAGTGTGTAAACCTGGTGATTCACAGACCTGTACCCCTGGGGCTAATGATACATTATATGTTAATAATAAATTTTAAAAAATTTTAAAAAAAGAAAAAAATAAAGGTTTCTGTCTACATTTTGTGGATTAAAAAATAGAAAATAGCAGAGCATGAGTAATGTGTCCAGGGCTTCACTGCTAGTCAGAAAAAGAAATCAAACTCATATCTGCCTGATTCTAAATGCATCAATATGTTGTGTCGCATAGAAATGTGACATATTACTTAGTAAGTCTGTGACTAAAACATGTTGGCTGTGTGGTACCTTACAATAACTGCATTCCCTGGGTACCTGTGTCACCTAGTTTGAGAACTGGTGTTTTTTACCACTGAACGCTGCGTGCTTTATCTTACTATAGATTAACTATCCCAGCTTTGTGATAATATACATGGCTCTCAATTCACTGGCTCCCTGTAGCCTGGTAAAAGTGATCCCTTGAAAGCCTGCTTACTTCTTAAACTTTTAAGAAAGTTTATGTCCTTCTGAGCTAGCATGCTTCCTATTTTCTGTTCGATCACAGCACGTTTCATAGCATATATTGTAATGCTCCAGTTCATTAAGTCTTTTGCTGAGAAATTAATTGCATCAGAGCAGCAGGCCCATCCCTCACCATTGACTACTTTCCTCCCTCTACATTGTGATTCAGTCCAGTCATGCTTCTCTTTAACTAACATTTTTGTATTCATTTAAAATTTTTTTTCTCTAGACACACCCTGACCATCAGAGATGCACATGTACTTTCTCATGCTGACGGTACACAGTATATGCTTCTGATATGGAACATTTTTTTTTTCTTTTCAAATTGGAAAGTCATTATTTTTTACTTGTTAAAGTAATCAAGTAACTAATACAAACAAATTTAAGCTAGAAAATACATGCTCTTGTACCCCTTATTCTCACCTCCACAATAAGCAAATGCACATTGAAACCTGGAGAAATAAGAGTAAATTTCCAACTAAAAGTTTATCCTAACACCTACCAAAAATAAGTGCCAGTTTCCATAATTCCCATTATCCGTCAGGGCTGAAAGAGAAAAACTGGAACCTCTAGGGTTAAAACGGAAAAATTTCTGACAAAGATAGTGGAAGAGTTGAGAAACCAGATGGGATGGTGAGGCAACCCTGAGATTAGTAACAGCGGGACGTTGTTGCTGTCACTCCTCAGAGTGGATTGGTAGAATACCAAGTGAGAGGCAGCAGGAGGAGTAGGTTGGGAGTAGTGATCTTGACGGGAGGACATTGCTTAGAATTTCTAGCACATAGTTTATGTTCATATCCATCTATACTATCATCTATCTATCTATTTAGAGAGAGACTGACTTTAAGTTGGTTTTATAATGGTTTAGAAATTCTTTTCATACAGTGTACCCCGTAATTGCCTGCACCCAGGGGACTGTTCCCACTGCTTTGCTTGCTGGGTGTGTCATTGGCAGAAGGATAATGGGAGTAGGAGGTGTTACCGGTATCAGGGAGCTGGAGTTACCAGCTGGAGGTTCAGCCACCGAGGCAGTGTCATTCAGCCAAAGGCACTGCCCTAAAAAGGAGATGGAAAATAATAAACTTGACTTATTTCTTCTATCCAATTTTGATTCTGCTTCCAGTTCTTTCCTTTGGCAGATTCAGCTGGAAGGCAGCTGACATGAGTCTCTGGGGAATGCAGCCTAGAGGAGTCAGTCCTTCTATAATGAAGAAGAAAGAAGAGAAAGCAAAGAATGGATCTAAGAGAAAATAAGCAAATGACCAGTACACTTCAGATACTAGATATCACCAAGCCTTTTAATATTGCCACTCTAGCAGGAAAATAAATACTGTTTACCTTTAATTCGTGGTTGGGTCAAACAATTTTAAATGTTTATTGGTCATTTTTTTAAATTTTTTTTCTGAATTATCTGCTTATACTATTAGAGTATGTGTTGTTTGTGGAATCCTTTAAAAATTTTTTGGTAGAATTTCTTTATCCACTCTATCGACTTTTTAATAACTCTTTGTCATATATATGTGATGATTTTCCCCATTTTGCCTTTCACCTTTGTGTCATTTCCATTCAGAAATTTTAACTTTTATTTTGTCATGTGTGTCAATCTTAGCTATTATGTCATTCTTTGAAAGGTCTTCTGCACCCCAATATTATAAAAATTGTCTTGATATGTTCTTTTTATACTTTGATGGCTTCATTATTCCTGCTTAATTCCTTAGTCCTTCTGGGATGATTTTGGGAACAGTGGCAGCTAAAGATTGAAATCAGTTTTTTTTCAAATCAGTATGTAATTTTTTTAATACTGTTTATTAAACACTATGCTTTCCACACTTATTTAAAATGTTACCACTGACTTACTTAAATTATATTTTAAATAATAACTGCCTTCATTTAAAAAGGTAGTAGCTTTAATCCTTATAGTATCCAAATAATTCTAAATAAGCCCATAAGTCTTGAATCTAATAATGTTAACTTTAGCTTCATATTTCCATTTTGAATAAACTGGCAAGCACTTTTGTCATTAGTCCTGGATTGCTTTGACTACTTCTTTCCTTATCTTTTTATTCTCGTATAACTGGACAAGAAGTATAGTTAGTGATACATCATCACTTAAATATAAATACAATAAAGTTTTGAGTATGAAGATGACATTAATAAAACAAACTAATTAAACAAAATTAAAAATTAAAAATTACTATGGTAATTTAAAAGATGTTAACAATGGCTGGCATCATACTTCGTGGTGAAAGACTAGAAGCTTTCCTGTAACATCAAGATTAAGACAGGATGCAAAATATAAAAGTCATCCAGATTTGAGGGTGACTGGGTCGCTCAGTTGGTTAAGGAACTGCCTTCAGCTCAGGTCATGATCCTGGAGTCCCAGGATCAAGTCCCGCATTGGGCTTCCTGCTCAGCGACCCTCTCCCTTCTCATGCTCTCCTGGAGATTTGTGCCCTATTAATGAAAATGTAAAGTGGTGCATATACTTTAAAAAACCATATGCAGTTAAAAATTTTAAAAAGTAGAATATTAATAAATAATATTCCATTGTATGTATACACCACATTTTGTTTCTGCATTCATCTGTCAGTGGACACGTATGTTATTCCACCTTTTGGCTATTATGAATGATGGTACTATAAGCATGTATATATATGACCTAGCAATTCTACTCCTTGAAGAGATATTTATACATACATGGAATATTATTTAGTCTTAAAAAGGAAGGAAATTCTGACATGTGCTACATACAACGTGGATGAAACTTAAAGATACTATGCTAAGTGAAAAGCGCTAGTCAGAAAAGGACAAATGCTGTATGATTATGCTTACATCAAAATCAGAGAAACAGAAAGTAGAACAGTACTTTCCAGGATCTGGGGAAACAGGATGAAGAATTATTTTTAAGGGGTAGGAATTTCCAGGGGAGCCTGCGTAGCTCAGTTGGTTAAGTGCCTGCCTTTGGCTTTGGTCATGATCTCAGGCCTGGGATTGAGACCCACATCAGGCTTCCTGCCCAGGGGAGAGTCCGCTTCTCCCTCTCCCTCTGCTACTCCCTGTGATTGTGCTCTCTCTCTCTCTCTCAAATAAATAAATAAAATCTTTTAAAAAATTCCATTTTGCAAGAAGAAAGGTGTTCTGTGGATAGAGAATGGTAATGGTTGCACAGAAATGTTAAAGTTGTTAATGCCACTGAAGTTTACACTTAAAGATGCCTAAGTCACAGACCTGTACCCCTGGGGATAAAAATAAATGTTTATAAAAAATAAAAAATTAAAAAAATGCCTAAGTTGGCAAATTTTTATGTTACATGCGTTTACTACAATTTTTAAAAATCAGTATTAATGAAAAGATAGTTACAAATTCTTTGACGTTAATCCTACTAAGAAATGGAACATGTTTCTTTTCCATTTGAAAATATGCTATTCTTTTTCTTTTTTTTAAAGATTTTGTTTATTTATGGGGAGAGAGAGAGAGACAGACAGAGATACAGAGAGAGTACGAGAGCAGGGAGAAAAGCGAGAAGCAAACTCCCTGCTGAGCAGGGAGTCAAATAAGGGACTCGATTCCAGGACCCCAAGATCATCACCTGAGCAAAGGGCAGATGCCTCACTGACTGAGCCCCTCAGGTGCCCCCCAAAAAACACTGTTCTTATTGAGTGTCTTTTAATATACAGCATGCCACAGAAGTGACACTGCAAGTTTAAAGGCTGGTTTAGAAGAAAGAAAGCTTTCCCCAGGTTCTACATTTTGGAGCCATTCACCCTCAGAACTCCACTGCCGTGCTCTGAGAAAGCCCAGGCTGCGACTATTGATCATGTGTAAAATGCCCTGGACAACAGGTGGGCCTGTAAACCATCTTTTGTGATAACACTGGCCCTAGCCACTGTGCAAGTGCAGTCGTATGAGAGACCCATGGAGAACCACTCTGTCTTGCCCAGTCAACGCCCAGAACTGTGAACAGTAAGACCAACAAATGCTTGTTGTTTTACACCATTATATTTGTGGGGAGTGCTCTGCAACTTTACACAATTACAGCAGTTGCCAAGAGCAGAGGTTATAGAATCAGAGGGACTAGAATTTGAATTTCATCTCTTTTTTTTAAAGATTTTATTTATTTATTTGACAGAGAGAGACCACAAATAGGCAGAGAGCAGGCAGAGAGGGAGGGAAGCAGGCTCCCCGCTGAGCAGAGAGCCTGATGCGGGGCTTGATCCCAGGTCCCTAAGATCATGACCTGAGCCAAAGGCAGAGGCCTAACCCACTGAGCCACCCAGGCGCCCTTGAATTTCATCTCTTATGAGCCATATGTGATCTCAGAATTATCACTTAATTACCTGTAAATTGAGAATAAAAGTACTTCATAAAATTGGTCTGAGAATAAATGAGATGTATGTAAAAGACCCCTTATAGTAACTGAAGAATAATAAGCTCTCAGTATTTTACAATAGTGGTCAATATTGCTGTTATTGCCATTATTCTAAAACCTGTAATTCATCCTCATTAAAATAATTTACATGTGCATTTCTGTTAAAACTCCCCTTTATCAATAAAAGGAATTTAATATTTCTAATAATATATCTCCCCAATTTAGGTTAGATCCCATTTGAGTTGAAGACAGGATTTTCAAATAATATATTTTTTTTTACATTTGGAAGTTACAGAACTAAATTAGCTTTTTTTTTTTTTTAAAGATTTTATTTATTTATTTGACAGAGAGAAATTACAAGTACACTGAAAGGCAGGCAGAGAGAGAGAGAGAGAAGGAAGCAGGCTCCCTGCTGAGCAGAGAGCCTGATGCGGGACTCGATCCCAGGACCCTGAGATCATGACCTGAGCCGAAGGCAGCGGCTTAACCCACTGAGCCACCCAGGCGCCCCTAAATTAGCTTTTTTTTTTTTTTTTTTTTTTTTTGATAGAGAGAAATCACAAGTAGACAGAGAGGCAGGCAGAGAGAGAGAGGGAAGCAGGCTCCCTGCTGAACAGAGAGCCCGATGCGGGACTCGATCCCAGGACCCTGAGATCATGACCTGAGCTGAAGGCAGCGGCTTAACCCACAGAGCCACCCAGGCGTCCCAGCTTTTAAAGATTTTGTCTATTTCTTGCAGGATGTTTAGATATTCTTGGATGTCTGAATTTTCCAAGAAAGCAGTGCATTGCTTTGTGGCCACCCTAGCTTATTTAACAAAATCTTATTCCTCTAAGAATTAAAATTTAATGTATAATCAGAGCTTCATTCATTTAAAAATATCCGCTCACCATCCATTTAAATTAAGAGCAGGGAGAAAAGAAAGGTTTCTTTAGATCAGTCGCATTATTGAATGCCTGGAACATTATCAATTTCATATTTTTTGATGGCTTGTAAACTGCAGAGGTACTGAAGCTATTGCCAAGTATACAGAAACTATCTTTGTAAAGAAAATCTCTGGAGATTGAGGATTCTCTCTCTCAAGCCCAGTACAGTGCAGTGTGATGCAAATGGATCTATTTCTTTCTTCTTCTCTTAACATATGGGTGGTTACTACCACTTTCTTTACAAGTAGACAAAATCATTTATAAGGAGCTCAACTTAAAAAAGTGTAATCACCAGCAAATTCTTCTTTAGCATAGGAAGCACTATTTTCTAGTTTCCTGCTGATGAAAAAAGAGTGAAATTGAAACACTACTGCTTCTGTGCGGTTATATAAGATGTTATGCTTAAAAATCCTATTAAATACGTCTGGGGATTGTATACATTAAATGAGTTTGCACTGTTCCTTACATCTCTCAGACTTCTATGTCAAATTTTTAGCACACAAAGGATTCTTTATTATATGATCTCAAATGAGGAACATCAACTTCATTGCATGATAATTCTATTTTTGTTTCAATATTAGAGTTAAGAGTATATGCCATAGTAAGGGAACAAGAAAGTTCCATTTACATTTCAAAGGTAATATTTGCAAACTCCAAAGACAGTGAAAAGAGAAAAATGGCTTAGGAGGTGTATTCATCCTAATAGCGTTTATATAAGTCTGGTGGAACACATTTACCTTTAGGAGCCACATAAATGCTTTGCAAACATCTGTAAAGTTCAGTAGAAAATCTGGAAGCTCTTGTTACTTTTTGACAGTGTTATGTGAATGACAAACCTCTGCTATGTGAGGAATTTTGAGGCCAGAATAAAGTCTCAACCTTTAGAAACCATCCTTTGTTGATATCCTTTGCTGTCACTAACATGCAGCCTATTACATGGACTAAATTTCTTCTTAAGATGGGACAGTCCCATGTTATCCCTGCTCAGCTCATTCACCACCATTTAATTAACAGCCCTTCTTCACTTTTCAGGCTTTTCTTACTGTTGGTTTCTATAGCACAAGCCCACAAAGTCAGCAACCCTGTAGCAATGATCAAGAGAAGGGTTCCAACAGCTGGAATGAAAATCCTGAGGCCAATTAGCTCGCTGTCCATCTCTCTCTCACTCTCCACCGAAGTACGATGAAGACCCCCACCCAGCCTTTATTTGACAGTCCTGCTCACACCTGTGGTCTTTTAAGAAACACAAACCACAATTCCCTTTCCATTCTGCCCTTGAACTTGGGAAGGGGATATTTGAGAAAGGGAAGGGAGAGGCTACCATCAAAAGATACACAGGTAAGAGAGAACTATCTCAAATCCATAGCAATTATAATCTTTAGCATATTTAGTATAATCTATAGCCTTTAAACATTTAGACCGTTAGAATGATTATTATTCAATAAGTTTTCAGGAAAAAGATTTTTAATATCTCAGATTGCTGTAGAATAATGGTCTTTTCAAGCTTTTTTTTCTTTCTTTTTTTTTTTTTTAGAGAGAGAGAGAGAGAGAAAGAGTTTGAGAGCAGGGGTGGAGTGGAGTTTGGGGGCTGTGCAAAGAGAGGGCTAGAATCTGAACAGGCACAGCATGGAGCCTGACTTGAGGCTCCATCTTACAACCCTAAGATCATGACCTGAGCCGAAATCAAGAGTCAGATGCTTAACCAACTGAGCCACCAAGGACCCCTCCAGTCATTTCTCTTAATAACAGATTTTGGAATATTTCTGAAAGTCCTTCTAAAAATTAAGAGAACAAACAAAAATATAGTTAATATTGTGCTTAACCTTTTTGGTGATTAGTTGGTTAGTTTCATATGGTTTAAATTAATTGCAGGGTTATATTATTTAATATATTAATGTTTTTGTAGATGGAGGCTTCTTGACAATTAGTTTTTTTTTAGTATATTTTGTGTTTATTTCAAACAGAGCTGGAAAAGTCTCTGTTAATACTGCTGTAGTCCAATCCAACTGTACAGCCTCTGAGATTTAGCAGATTTTTCCTTTTACTATAGTAGTGCATGTTAGAGAAGCGGTTTCATTCCTATATTCAATGTGACCAAAAGCCTCAAGGCCAGATGTCAATCTTCATGTTCAAGAGAGCAAACCTTAATTCCACATTAAATCTCATAAAGTTAGGGAGAAAGCTTTCTCCTCCCCTGTAGTAGTACCTCAGAGGTATGGGGTATTACAATAGCTCTCAAAGTTTCAAAAACATGACATAACTCCCTCATTAGGAGCACGGAGTATGTAATTTTCACTTCTGTTTCTGCGAGATCAGTGTCTCAAATCCGAGGATTCAGTGATTTTTTAAAAAATTCATAATTCACATAGTTGAACATTTTATGATCTAATGAATTTTCTAATAGTTTTAGTTTCTAGGGTCTAGTTCCTCTCACTTTTTAAAAGGTTGTTATTATTTACAGGCATATAAATAATAAATAAGAAGTGTATGTTGTAAATACAAAATGTTCTGTAATTTTAGCTATTCCCAATCTCATATCCTTTCTCCAAATTCAACCTCTGTTAACATTCTGGTATATTCCACCAGTTTTTTTTTTTTCCCTACATGTTTATGTATCTAGTATTAGTGATAAGATGTTAAAATTGACTTTTCGAGTTCTTATATTTTTTTTAAGAGTTTATTTATTTATTTATCAGAGAGAGAGAGAAAGAGCACAAGCAGGGAGAGCAGCAGGCAGAGGGAGAAGCAAACACCCCGACTGAGCAGGGAGTCTGATGTAGGACTGGATTCCAGGACCCTGGGATCATGACCTGAGCAGAAGGTAGACGTTTAACCGACTGAGCCACCCAGGCATCCCTAGGTCTTAAAATTTTAATTGAGGACTCAGTGTCAGTTGTTTCAAAGCTGAGACAACACCCAATTAACAAAACATTGCAAGTTTTAGTAGTAAACTATTAGGCCATTCCAAGGAGATCATCTTGAGATATGCACAAGTGTGTATCAAAAGGCATGTATGAATGAACCAAGTTTTTTTGTTTATTATTTTCAAAAAGCAGTAAAAAACATTTACACAGGACATTACCAAATTCTAATGCCATCCTTAGGACCCACCTTCAGTAATGTAAAAGTGTGGAATCATCAAAACTGTATCAAGCTAAATGGTTGACTTTTCAGTTAGATGACAAGTTATGTTCCTTCTCCTTTCCCCAAGACAAGAGAACATCAAATATTTTGCAGCACATCAAATCCTCCTGTAAATAAAGTCTTATTTTCCAATTTCTTTAGCAACCTAATGGATTCTTAGCATTCTTTTATGTTTGAAGGGTAAATGATAGGCTAATTCTGGCAGAACTTGAGGTAAGCACTTGTAAAACTTGGACTTTGTCTAAGAGTTTTAGAATATGGACTGATTAGAAGTTTGAAATTTCAAAATAAAAATCCTGGTTAGAATTGTTTGAGAGAGAGAGAGAAACTCCAAAGAGATATAGGTTTACTACACACAAAGACATGGCAAAGATATGTATTTGCCAGATATGTGTCTTGCTGCAGGAAGGAAGACATGGATATTCTTAAACGGATCTCTTCTACATATATCTCCTAGGGAGGGATGGAACTTAGGAATCCAGTGGCTGAGGAAATAGATAAATGTTAGGTAGAGGACACATTGCCATCCCCATGGCTTATATAAATAAACCCCTTGAGAAAATAAGCGAGCATTTGTCAATATAATACATATACAGCTCCCAGGCCAGACTGTACTCTTACAGTAAAGTCAGATGATTTCTCTCCCTTACTTCTTCTCCCTTTTCAGTTTGTACATGAGCCCAGGGGCAGCATGAGTGAGGGAAATAAAAGAACAAGGTGGTAAAAAAGTTGAAGACCTAAAGGTTTAACTTCCCTATTACAAGTTTATAAAATTGAGGCATGCTCAAATTGGGTTGAAAAAAAAAAATAAATTTTATGAAGATAGGAGCTTTGCCATTAGGTAAGACTAGGTATTTTAATAAAGAATTATGGGTTATTTATAACTCCCTAGAGTTGTTCAGAAGGACTATCAGGTTGCTAAGTATTACATAGAAGGGAAGAGGTTGTAAAATGAGTGGGTTTAGAGAGGTAGGGTCAAGTATGTATTTTTTAAAATTTCTATTAATTCCAGAACATTCAGAAACCACTTACGTAAGTAATATGCATATATATTTAGTTTGGGTATTTGGGGCAGAAGATCATTAGATACTATATCATTATATATATCTATTTATAAAATCATAGTTATATATAAAATATACATTAAATAATAAAAATAGTATAATCTAATAATTTTATAGTAATATATATTAATATATAAAATATATATTTCTTAAAATATATTTATATGTTTATATATAATATGTATAACCATATTACATAATGTGTGTAATAATATATAATATATCATAATATATGTAAATAAACAAAATATAAATATATAACATATAACATGATGTAATTTATATATAAATACATAATATATATTAATATTACATGTAATATTAATATACATTACTAGATATAGTAATATCTAGTCATTATATAATGATATATATCAATGTAATATTGATTTAATTTGTATTATTAAATCTAATATTCATAAGATTAAATACATATGTAAGGTTACCTACATATATACACACTTTATTTTCTTTTGTGAGTGATTATAATTAATTTTGGAAATAGTCACAACTCAATAAAAGCCAATTTACCTCTGTTTTTTTTTTAGTTTCTAGCATTCAGTAGTATTCAGGTCAGAGGGCATGCCTTCAACTGAAAGTAAGAGAAAACCCCTCAAAATGGGTTAAACAATAAGAAGATAATGTGTTAGGTCACAGAAGAGGATCCACAGGGAAGGCAACGCTTCCCTAAGGGAAGGCAGCTCACTCACACTCTTTTCCTCTGCCTGCTGTGCCCTGTTAGCACAGTGGTGCGATGGTGTATCACCCAAGTCAGCCCCCGGCACCACACCAAACTTCACAATGCCTACCAGAAAACGCCCACTTCTTGTGTGTCTTCTTTTTTAAGTTCATGCGATCCTGCTGGTACAGTTACTAGAACTACCATGTTTAACTCAGAGTAATCAGGACTGATCATTATGTTGAGGGAAACGGATTGCGTTCTCTAACTACCCACCTTCTCCCATATCAGGAGCTGGAGGGCTGGAAAAAAAAAAAGTGGAGCTCTGCCAACAGTGATGAGAAAATGGAACACTGTTAAGAATTCTGTGAGAAAGCAATAATGTAAGTTTCTCTCAGATTAGACGATTTGAAGAAAGTTAACTGTACCTACTACTTACAAAGGTGTGATGGGACTTAAGAAAACAAGGCGTACTGCAGAACCTCATGGCTCATGGTAGCAGGAAGCTGTACTGTCTCTAGGCTTGAGGAAGTGAGCAGTAGAATGGTTGCTAGAAACCAGGATGGTATCTAACTGACACTGTGGCTTTTATTAGACAAAAGCATCTAACGCACAGGAACTTGCCATGGAGGAAGTCAAATATCCCAACGTTATTTTAGTTCATCTTCTGATTATTTACTCATGGGACACAAACAAAATCAGAAGTCCTGAAGGTCTGTGGTTGTAGTCCATAGCATTTCTCTTCCCAGGTTCAGAGAAGCCTAGAGATGGGTGGAGAGAGAATTTAGAAGAGAAAAGGAAAATATTCAACACAGATATCAATACTGGTAATTATTGTTACAAGTAAAGTAAATGCTCGCATCTAACTTAGTATGTGTCATATACCGGGTCTGCTATAGTATTTATGTAAAACTTATTCAAAACTATATTCAATTTTTAATATTATAAAATTGTAGCAATTACATTTTTTACATATATGTGAGTATTTCTTCAGTAGTGGATTTGCTGAAACAAAGAGTAGGCAAATTTCAAATACGACTAGATATTGTCAAATTGTCATTTAACCAATTACCATTCCTTCCATTTTTAAATCTTGTCAAGATGAGGTTAAATATTATTTCTAAAGGGAGGAGTAAAACCTTATGTACATTGTTTGCTTTCGTTTATATTACAATTAAGGTTGTTTTTTTTCATATTTCTTATATAGGAGTTCACTATTTTTTCATTTGGCTACTTCTGGTGTTTTTACTTAATGTATTGTCTGCTCATATCTTTTCATCAGATTTTACAGGATTTGTTTTTCTGTCACATATATTATCTTTGTTATAAATATTATTATCCCCAATATCTTATTTTATGATTTTTTCTGTTTATTCTTATCTGTTTGAAACTTTTTCCAGAAATTTTAATTTTTTTATTGAGATATAATTGACACATACTATCGTATTAGCTTCATGTGTGCAACAGAAATATTAATTTTCATGTGGTCAAGTCTGTCAGTCACTTTCTAGTTGATTTGTTGTGTTGCTTAGGAAATTTCTTCTCCTCCAAAAATTTTATAAAACTGTTCTTTCATATTTGGTAATTTAAAAATAATTTTAAATTTTAGCTCTCTAATTCTCATGAGTTAATTTTTGGTTTTTATGGATAATGTAAAATGGACAACTAATGGTTTCCCCTAAAGGATAATCAATTAATGTACAATAATATAATTTATAATTTCCACACGTATTTGAAAAGCTACTTTTTTATGAACCTGTTCCCGGCTGTTTATTATTTTTCACTGTTCTATTAGTTTATTTCTATGCCCATGCTAAAAGTTTGATTGCTACATCCTTATAGAATGTATTCATGTTATATAAAAGAATTATCGAGGAGTGCCTCAGTGGCTCAGTTGGCTAAGTTCCTGACTCTTGATTTTGGCTCAGGTCATGATCACAGTGTCCCGAGATCCAGCCCCAGGTTAGGCTCTCCATGCAGGGAGCAATCTGTTTAACATTCTCTCTTTTCCTCTCCCTGTGCCCTTCCCCACACTTGTGTGTGTGCTCTCTCTCTCTTTTTCTAAAAAAAATAAAATAAAATAAATATTTTATAAAAAAAGAATTACCTAAATTTTGTCATCAATTTTTTATACTTCCTTGGATATTGTTATGAAATTGTACTTTTAGGTAGATATGAAGATAAACTTTCAAGTCCTATTATACTACTACATATTTAAAATAACATTTGTATTAAATTTATTAGTTATTCAAATACAGTTGGCACTTTTACCTTTACTCTGGCACATGGTTTATGTAAGTCTTCTTTCATGTCTTTGATAAACTTTACAGTATTTTTTCCTCTAAAGACTTGCACATTTTCTGTTTATTATTTTGTTAAATCTGTAACAAGTTTTCTTACCCTTTAAAGTGGCATCTTTTCCTCTATTATATTCTTTTTCACTAGCTCTGGCTGATATATATACATAAATGTTTGGATATTTTATTTAGTTTTGTAGCCAGTTTTTTAATTGACTGTAATTGTTTTAATCTTATTTTATCTGATTTTTTGAATTTTCTTGAAGAAAATTCCATTATCTTTAAATAATAATTCCATTGTCATATTTTTTATCCATTGCCATATTTTTATTTTTATTTTATTGTCATATTTTAAAAAATATTTGCTAGTCTCATTTGTTTTCTTTCTAAATGTCTATTTATCTCATACATATATATTTCATTTTGGATATTTTCTGTTGTAAAGCATTACAATGGTGATGAGCAGACATTGTGCTTTTTGTTAATAGAATTATTTTGGTAATTATTACTGTAGATTTTTAAAAAATGTTATTATTTATTAAAGAAAAAAAATTTATCCTACTAAGCTTAATTTGCTAAAATATAATTTTATGTAACTGTATCATCAACCATCCCCAACTGCACTGCTTTCAAGAGTAATGCAGTCAACTCCATTTCTAGACTACGGTTATTTATAAAATATCAGACACCAAAAAAGGGTTGCATAATAATAACAAAATAAAATAATAATAAAAATTAAAATGACTAATATATATTGAGGAGTTCTTCTAGGAACTGTATGTGTATTAACACATTCAAATGCTCCAAAAAATAGATACTCTTATAGTATTATATTCCATCTTATAACTAGGGCACACCGAACAGGAATGTTAAGAAAGTGTTAGTGATGGGAAATGGTTTCCAGAATTCTGACTCTACCCACCTTGCCCTTAGACACTAGTTTACTGTATATACTGTTAACTAATCAAAATGTTGAGGGTAGAGCTTTCCCAAATTATCTTTTATTATTTTCTGAATATTAAATTAACCCTTTTGTTTTTCTTTGACCAATACTCAGGAAAGCCTTTTTAAAGAGTCAAGCTTATATCATTGTCAGAAACTTATTTTGTACTACCTGGATTAGTTTTATGTCTTCTATTTTGGAAAGACTTTATACTAGAGTTCAGATTAGAAATGTAGATTTCCCTTCACCTCCAGTTCTGTCAAGCTGCAAAACAATTAGATAGCTTCTGGCCACCTAGAAATCCCTCCTAGGTCGATCCGTGTATAATTTTCTGTATTGACTCTTTTGATGTACTACCTTATGTAAATACATAACTACTTTAAGGCTTAGTAGAATAAGGTCTTTTATGTAAGTCTACTTGATTTAAAAAACAAAAACAAAAACATGTACTCCACAGATGACTTGTGAAAAAAAGATGGCAAACAGTGGATCTTAGTATATACATATAACCAGATAATCACATGCAGGCTTTTTAGAGGGAGAAGAAAGAAAATAACCACCACGGGGGCACCTGGGTGGTTTAGTCAGTTAAGCGTCTGCCTTCAGCTCAGGTCTGATCCCGGAGTCCTGGGATCAAGCCCCATATCCGGCTTTCTGCTCAGCAGGGAGCCTGCTTCTCCCTCTCCCTCTGCTGCTCCCCCTACTAGTTCTCTCTCTCTCTTTCTCTGTCAAATAAATAAATAAAATCTTTATAAAAAAAGAAAAAAAACACCATGTATTAAGTGCACATCTGTTATGAGGTGGTGATAAGTCCATTTAGAAACATGTCTTACACTTGTGTCCTCAAAAATCCATGAAAATACTCATTATCCCCATTTTTCACATGAAGAAATTGAGTTTGCAGATATGTCTGAAAATATTGTACCATAAGTTGAACTTGCTATATTTTCTTTCTTAAAATATATAACTCTTAAAACATTTGTATCTAGAAGTCAACTCACATACTCTGTTTTGCTTTAGGAGGTTCTTACCTAGTGTATCTTCCACTGTATAATCTGACCTTATAGTCAAAACTTACTACCACTACAAATTCAAATGTTACCAAATTAGGAGAGCCTGTGAATTTAATTCAGTAACATAAATCTGGGAATAACTAGTTGGTTACTTACAGTGTCTTTTATCAAAAATAAAAATAATACTACTCTGTACATTTGCATGGTTCTATAATA
>NW_022476439.1:0-4851 GCF_009829155.1 Mustela erminea
CTAGTGCTACGGTATCCTCTTTCGCATTGGCACAGACCATACATACTGCTGATCATGTTAACGCGTTATCTCAAAATATTTCATTAGCATTACATATACAACAAGATGTTGATCAGAAATTGTTAGCACGCCTTGATGGAATAGAAGAGGCTGTAGAATATCTAGGCACACAACTCTCTGCTCTAAAAGCGCAAATGTCTTTCATGTGCCATGGTGCCTATCAACATATTTGTGTGACGCCCTTGTCAGCCAATAATATTTCTTGGGAAAAAGTACACAACCATTTGCGGGGAATTCTGGATCTTTTACAGTTACAGCGAGAAATTACTACTATTGGACATGCACGATTGGATATTTCAAATCCAGCAAAAATGGCTGGTCGTATTTTGACTACTTTAAAAGATGCTTTACAGGGGTTTAACCCAGGAAATATTTTACATTATACCTTCTGGATTCTAGTAGGAATTTTGGGAATCATCTTATGTCTATTGCTTATAGGAGGAGGATTTCTAAAGGTCTGGTCCAACTTCAAAAAGAAAACTTGTGCTCAGTTACATATGATACAATCAAAGCATAAGAAGAAAAATAATATAAAAGGTGCAGCATGAAGTAAAAATTATTAGAAGTATTGGAATAACCATGCTGCGATCTGTGCCTTACCTTCTTTGATCATTAGTATATTAATATTGCTCTATTGCCCTCTGACTCCTGTTCCCTCCTCAGGCTGTATGTCTACCACACGCGTGACAATTTTAACTCACGTATGTATGTGGGCTCTGGAGCTGGTACCTCTCCCCAAATATGGCTTAGTATGCTGGATCGGTAGCCAAAGACGGGTAAGACTGATCCCTCACCATAGCAACCTAAGACAGGGGCTCCTCGGCCAGGGGGAGTACCCGATGACGGGTAAGCATGTGTGTTGAGGATTGGCAACCTAAGACAGGCACGATCCCTGCCATATATAAAAGAAAAGGGGGAGATGTGGGGAGCCATGCACTTGTGGATGGCAGTCACGTAGGTGACTAGGCCCAGGATAATGGGACTGTGAATGTTTAACCCAAGGAAAATGGGTGCGCTCGTGGACGACGCACGTTCAATGCCTGGAGTCACAAGGAGGGTATATGATTAACTTGTAGTTTTGGGAAAGGCACAAGATCTGTAGAACAATAGAAACCTATGGAGTCACGTCGGTGCTCACGAGCATCTCACATGCTCATGGATAAGGTGACTAGCAGTCCTCCTGATTGGTGTTTAGGTGAATCGCGTGATATGGTGATTGGGCATTTGTAACTACTGATACTATAATAAGGGGCTTAATTTGAGGAGCGGGGTTCCCGGATCAAGATATGTAGAAGACTGACAATAAAGAAGTTTGCCACTCAACCTCGTCTGCGGGTCGTTCTTGCGGGTCGAGAGCGACAAATGTCCATCAATAGAGCAAAGACAAATTATGATCTATTCATTAAAGAGATTACTATTCAACATCAAAATGAACGATTTACAATTGGAGATTCTCAAAGTAATGATGCTGAGAAAAGAAAAGCCAGGCAATGAATAGTATATACTGTGTGATTCCATGACTATAAAAAATCTAGAAAATACAAATTTATATATAGTCACAGTCATCAAATACATTGGTGTGATTTTAGTGCCTTCTTCTGTGCTCCCATAGCTTCCTACACTTGGATCTCCGAGCATTTGTTACACCATGTGAAAATATGAACTCTTTTTCTTTATTCTGTCTTACTAGAATAAGAATCCTTGAAATTTTATGGACATGTGAACTCTCAGTTACTAGCAGAAATTCTATCACACAGGAAGTTTCCAAATATAAAAGCCAGAGTTTTACAATGACTTCTAAGTTTTTACATGATCTAGCCACTCATTTAACCTCTGTGACCTCTTTCCCTGCTACTCTTCAGTCACTCACAGTGGCCTCCTTGCTATTCCTCAGATATGCCAGGCACGATCCAACCTTATGGCCTTCAAGATAGCCAATTCCTTTGTCTGGAGTGACCTTATTGCTGATAGTTCTGGGCAAATTCATCACCTTTCCATACCTTTGTTCAATTGTCAGCTTCATTGTAACTACCCTGATCTTCCTATTAAAAATTTTAACTCCCCATCCCCCGCCTAGCAACCTTGATTTTTCTCACCTTGATCTAATTTTTCTTTTTCCCCATTGTACTCATCATTTTTGAATGCACTATGCAATTTTTATGAAGGTTTATAGCTTTTAATTGTCTCACCCATTAAAATAAAAGTTCTACAAAGCCAAGTATTTCATTTACCAGTGTAGTCTGAAGTAATATCTGCCATATAATAGGTTCAATAGACAATTGGTAAATTTCAGAATAAATTAATGTTGAGAGTATACTGAATTTCATAAGTCATTCCAATAATTTTTTCCAAAAAATAAACTATGTAAAACATACCTTAAATTTACTTTCAAAATATTTTATAGCATATAATGGACAGTATACATAAGCCTTAAAGAAACAATCATATAAATAACCATTTCATACCTACTTAAAAACTGCATAATACCACACTCCTAGATCCTCTCTGAACGCTCTAAAATAACCCTTCAAAGGAAATACATTTTTAAAAATAACAGATTTTTTGTCAAATAATTTAATAAGATAAAAGTTTCATTCATCTATGTAGATCATAATAAATGTTTTTAATAAGCATGAAATTATAACTCTGAAGTGCGCCGGCGCTGACAAAGCTCGCAGCCCCCGGGGGCTTTGCCCCCCGCCCCAGCCCCGGCCGGGCCTTAGGAGGGAGGGGGGCGGGGGCGGCGCAGAGAAGGGGCTTTGCTAATTGCCAAAGCGGGAAGTGAGCTCGCGGAGGATGTGGCAGAGAGTCTGGGAGGAGGTGGAGGGGCTGGCGGAGGAGGGGCGCGCAGCGCCGCCATGCTGTGCTGCGGCCCAGTGGGGACTGCAGGACCCACCGGACTCGCCGCCTGTGCGCTCCCCCACGAGGCCGCGCTGTCCCGCTCCTGCTGCCTGCTGCCCCTCCCCGCCCCATGGCTTCTCTGGACCACCCTCTGCTCACAGGTAAAGTGACACCGCGCCGCGCCCTTGTAAGACCCGCGGATCCCCTTACCCAAGAATCCAACACTGCCACTGGATGCAAATAGCAAGAGGTTTATTGGGGCGCAGGTACCGGCGGGTGGTCGGCAGCTCCAGCTAACCGAGCACCCCGACCGAGGGGAAAGCGGGGTTTATATAGACAGGTACACACAAGTTTTGGGGGGGACGGCGCTGATTGATTGATCCTTTGAACAGGCATACTTGGCGTCAGTGGATTGGGTCAGGGGACCCGCGCGAAAGCAGACAAAGCAATCTTACAGAAGCAGAACTGGCCGGTTAGCCCATGCATGCGAAAAAAAACACTACCAGGATATTGAAGGCCTGGTTACTTATCAAGTAAAGACAATTGGGAGTCTCCTGGTGGAGTGTTACATTCCTGCTATCAAGCATCCTTGTTAATGAGATTTAGGTTTAGAAGAAATTGAACTTTATTTACTTTTCCTTCTACCTCCGCCTCCTTCCGTTTCTCATGGAGGGGAGGGTGACATTAGGGCTATTGATAAGGTAACTTCTTTGTTCTAAATCTCAAGGACATTTGCAAACCAAAGGAGACTCCTACCTTGCAGGACTGTGATCTCTGCAAGATAACCATTTGCCCTTCTTTTAGGGCAGTCAGGGGTGCCTGTGAAATGTCACACATATTACCAAGGGGAGTGGGTGGAGAGGGGGTGCAAGGCGCCAGCTTTTGCTTTGTCCTCAGCCATCCTCCTGCTCCCTCATCATTCCCCCCTGAACAAATGAAAGACCCCTGCCCTGGAGAGTCCCCTCCCTTAAGAGATAAATAGGATGGCTTTAGATGTCCTGACAGCAGCCCAGGGTGGCACATGTGCAATTATCAAGACAGAATGTTGTGTGTACATCCCAGACTATCACAAAAATGTCACAGGACTAATAAAAGATATGAATACCCAAATTAAGGCCCTACAAGATCCTTCTCTCTCTCAGTGAATGGTTAAGTTCCTGGTTTGAAGGAGGACTATGGCCGAATCTCCTTTTCGGGCTTCTCATTCTTATCACCTTATTAACCTTAATATGTTGCTTTGTTCCATGTTTCTCTACTTGGTGCCGAGACTCCATTGCTACAATGACTACACCACGACAGACGATCCTTATCGCACGCGAGGACGCCTCTTCACTGTCAGCGCCGGATTCAGCTGCCTCCACCTTTCGTAACTCCCTTATACATTCCTACCCTGATCAATGTTGACCTGAGTAGGTAGGGACAGCTCTACGCCCCTATTCAGCACGAAGAAGTTACAGAAGATGAGACCTTCCACCTTCAACCACCTTAAAGATTTAAGGGTCAAAATTGTTCAGGGGGGAATGATGAGGGAGCAGGAGGATGGCTGAGGACAAAGCAAAAGCTGGGCCCTTGCACCCCCTCTCCACCCACTCCCCTTGGTAATATGTGTGACATTTCACAGGCACCCCTGACTGCCCTAAAAGAAGGGCAAATGGTTATCTTGCAGAGATCACAGTCCTGCAAGGTAGGAGTCTCCTTTGGTTTGCAAATGTCCTTGAGATTTAGAACAAAGAAGTTACCTTATCAATAGCCCTAATGTCACCCTCCCCTCCATGAGAAACGGAAGGAGGCGGAGGTAGAAGGAAAAGTAAATAAAGTTCAATTTCTTCTAAACCTAAATCTCATTAACAAGGATGCTTGATAGCAGGAATGTAACACTCCACCAGGAGACTCCCAATTGTCTTTACTTGATAAGTAACCAGGCCTTCAATATCCTGGTAGTGTTTTTTT
>NW_022476439.1:5351-18522 GCF_009829155.1 Mustela erminea
TGAGTGCTGTGAAGTGTGTAAACCTGGCGATTCACAGACCTGTACCCCTGGGGATAAAAATATATGTTTATAAAAAATAAAAAATTAAAAAAAAAATTCTTACCCAGAGTTAATCCTGTAGTTATAGCTGTTGCTATTCCTGGGGACAAAAAGAGAAATAAAATTTAATCATCAATGGCAGATGACATTTTGGGGGGTTTATTACAAGGGCAAGACTTAGAGTCATCCTCAGGATATGATACTACAACAACCAGTATCTTCTACCATAACCGCTAATAGAAACGTTCTTCCTATAGCACTGGTTTTCATATTATAGGCTATATATAATTATATAGGGAATAAGATTTATAAATGCAAACAACTACTGCTTATAACAACATTAGGCAAGGAGAAAAAAATCTACTCTAAGCAAACACTGGCACACAAAGTCATTTCAAGAAGCTCACTGGAGGCTCCCGCATTCCTGCAGTTCTTACATTTTTTTTAAAGATTTTATTTATTGATTTGACAGAGAGAGATCACAGTAGACAGAGAGGCAGGCAGAGAGAGAGAGAGAGGGAAGCAGGCTCCCTGCTCAGCAGGGAGCCTGATGCGGGACTCGATCCCAAGACCCTGAGATCATGGCCTGAGCCGAAGGCAGCGGCTCCACCCACTGAGCCACCCAGGCACCCCCAGTTCTTACATTTTCTATGTGTGGCTGTGAAAAGTTGCAATCAAAGCTGGAATGTCAATGCATAAAGTGGTAACAGAGACCAAGAGGCCCTGAGGGTACAGAATAAAGAGTAAATAAAGAAATAAGCTTTGAAATGGCAGCATTACTGAAACATATTTTTAATAACCAAATATCTTTAAGTATTAAAAAACAGATTTTTATTATCGAAATGTCTACCAGAAACCTTGACCTCTTGCCCTTTTCCCATCAAAACAACTGTTTTAATAATATAAAAACTTAAAACGCCTCTTAGGAAGGTAAATTATAATGTTATAGCAAGAAAGGATGCTGACTGCCCCACATATGCTAAATTAAATTAACATCCAAATTGGTAAACTTGACTTATCTTCACTAAGGTGAAACACTGCATTATATACTCTAATGTAAAAATTAAATTAATTCTTTATATTTAAAGAGGTATATCTTCTTTGTGTCAAGTATACCAAAAAAGAAGTTATTTTGAAAAGAGATATCTTGGGATGCCTGCGTGGCTCAGTTGGTTATTAAGTGGCTGCCTTCAGCTCAGATCATGATCCCAGGGTCTTGGGATCAAGTTCTGCAATGGGCTCCTTGCTCGGTGGGAGCCTGCCTCTCCCTCTGCCTCCTACTCCCCCTGCTTATTCTCGCTCTCTCTGATGAATAAATAAAATCTTTCTTAAAAAAATCTCATTTCTTTAAATTTGTGCCTCTTCTATTTTTAGGATTTATTTAATTTTGAGAAAGAGCTTGGGGGAGGGAGGGTGCAGTATGCAACAGGAGGATAGGGAAAGAGAGAGAGAATCTCAAGCAGACTCCCCAAGGAGCTTAAAGCCCAAAGAAGGTCTCATTCTGCAAGCATGACATCATGACCCGAGTGGAAATCAAGAGTTAGACCCTTAACCAACTGAGCCATCCAACAACCCCTAAATGTGTGTTTTCCTTTACACTAGAATAGATCATAACCAATGTTAGGCCTATCACTGGCCCTTAATTCCACATCCCTATATATTTTTTCATCTTAATATCTACCAATTTTTAGGTCTGACACCAATGACAATCCCTATAAAGGGAAGAGATATAAAGCAGAACCTTAAAAAGAATATCCCATACCTATTCCCTGAAATGTGACAATCCTCCTTACCTGTATATGTTCCTCCCAGAGTGAAACCAGTGCTAGGTTTTGATCCAAAGAGCCCGGTTCCAAAACCACCTGAAGGAGCAGATGTTGTTGCAGGAGTTGCAGTGCTTCCAAGAGTTCCAAAATTGAGCCCCACTGAAGGGTTGCTTATTTATAAAAAACACAAAATAAAGTCTACTAGAGCCAGTATTTCCTTAAGAAAAATAAAAATGAACTCTTCAAGGTTAAACACCTTCTTTCTTTTCACATATTCAATATATTGCCATAAAATACAAAAAGAACTAACAATTTATTTTTAACCAACCAAATTCAAATATTCTCCTGTTCTCTTTAAAAATAAGTCACATACAAAAGATTTCAGATCCCAGGAAATCATACACAGTATCACATATTCTCCTTTTCTAAGTTTTATTGACAGTTAGCATATTTTAAAATGGCCACAGAGAAATCCTATGAATGTGGATCATTTTCCTCTTGAATGACTCACGTATAGTTTACATTTCTAAATACATTTGTTCTTTCCCAACTACTAAATAAAGAAAAATAAAACATACTCAGAAAAGTTATTTTAAGTGATCTTTGCCACCTCTCTGTTGCTTTATCACCATATTCATGGATTTAGGCAGGGACAGGGGGATACAGTTACTTTTCTTGTCACCAAAACAGCATCAAGAACTGGGGTAGGGGTGAGAAGAGGAAAAGGACTAAACATAACCTGGCAAGAGTAAAATACAAAGTAAAATTACCCTCTATCCAGATTATGTGTTCATAAGCAGAAATTCTCTTCAGAGTTTCTGAAAGCTTAAAAAGAACACAGCTGGTAATAGCAAGTGATGTGAACAAAGTTCACAACTTTCAACTGTTCTTATCAAAACTCAGGGGCTCATATTTGCTATCTATAGTGGGAGAACAAATTATTAAAATAAACAAAATGTCTTGACAACCTGACACTTCAAAATTTGTACAGGAGAGTTAAAAGAGATTATAACACATAACATAATGGGAGCTCCCATTCATCCTATATAGGTATCTTTATTCTGTCTTGCCTGCCCCTTCCAAACAGACATAATCACAAGAGAAGTCAAGGTCAGTTTTAAAAAGCTTACGTCTGGGACACTGCAATTTAAGGAGGTAGCGGTGTTATGGCTGGGTTCCAGTAGCAGCTCTCCAATGTCCTGGGACTTGTGTGACATAACTTAGCCTTCTTGATCCTCTGTTTCCTCATATGCAAAATGTTAATAACTGTGCCCACTTAACAGATTTTTTGCAAGAGATTAAGAGATTATGCATGGTGAATTAACTTCACTTAATAAATGTTATTACTGTCATCATCAGGAACTTAATAAATTCAACTAAATACATTTTATACAATGTATTACACCAGCCAATCACTGTGAGGGGAATAGAACTTGAAACCAGTCATCAACACTGAGTGGGGGGGGCAAAAAAAAAGGGAGCGGGCCCTGTGTCTTAGTTTATCACTGATTTTAAAATGATCTCTAGGAACATAGGTATGTGAAGTACAGAAGGTTGGCAAAACAGGGTTGCAAGGTCTCACCAACAAAGCACAAAGCTTTGAACACTTAATTAACTGAGCTAAAAAGGTATTTTAATAAATGTTATTGGCAAAATTTGAAGAGCTCAAATTAAGGAAATGGTAATTATGCTCTCCTCCCTCCCAAATAATTCAGTAATCCCATTTGGTTTTACTGCTATACCATAAACATATAAAGATGCACAATGAAATTATGTATTTTTATTTTTCCTGAAATTATGTATTTTTAGACAAAATATTTAAAATTACTTGACAACTTAAGATAACTGAAGACACAAGGCACTGTTTCATAATTAGATGTGAAACCATTACCGAAGAAATACATCAAAGTGGTATCTTCTTACTCAAGAAAGCAAAAAAGAAATTTCTCTGCAGGAGAGAAATTTATTTAAAAGCTACCCCAGGGGCGCCTGGGTGGCTCAGTGGTTTGGGCTGCTGCCTTCGGCTCGGGTCATGATCTCAGGGTCCTGGGATCGAGCCCCGCATCGGCCTCTCTGCTCCGCAGGAAGCCTGCTTCCCTCTTTCTCTCTCTCTCTCTCTCTGCCTGCCTCTCTGCCTACTTGTGATCTCTGTCTGTCAAATAAATAAATAAAATCTTTAAAAAAAATAATAAAAATAAAAATAAAAGCTACCCCAAACAGGACCAAGTTTTGCGTCAACCCACTATTATCTGCCAATGGCTCATCAGAATGTGTTACAGTGGACTCCAACAGGTCAGGAATATTGTTTTCACTTCTCCAGCATGCCCTAATGTGGACTTAGAAAGTAGCATTTAGGGAGCACTTACCAAGTGCCCGATATGATGTTAAGTACTTTACTCATCAGCAACTCTGTTCCAGATGCGGGAACTGAGGCTTGGAGAGTAACTTCCCTAAAATGACTTACCTAAAGAGACCAAATCAGGATGCCTGGGTGGCTCAGGGGGTTAAAGCCTCTGCCTTCGGCTCAGGTCATGATCCCAGGGTCCTGGGATCGAGTCCCGCATCGGGCTCTCTGCTCAGGAGGGAGCCTGCTTCCTCCTCTCTCTCTGCCTGCCTCTCTGCCTACTTGTGATCTCTGTCTGTCAAATAAATAAATAAAAATCTTTAAAAAAAAATAGAGACCAAATCATCAGATGGCACTAGGGGAATTCAGGTCTCCAAACCAGTACTCCACCAGACAAATGTTAAGACAGTGTCTCCCTTGCATTCATTTATCCAAGCCCTTCTAAAGTTTCTTTCTTTCTTTCCTTTTTTTTTTTTAAAGTAATCTCTCCACCCAGTGTGGGGCTTTCACCATCCCAAGATCAAGAGTCATGCTGTTCTGACTGAACCAACCAAGGGCCCTTTATCTAGGCCCTTCTAAAGACTGTGTCCATGTTTCTAGCTGATCACTGTAATTCTTTTACTCAGTAATTCAACAAATATTTATTAAAGCCCTCTTTATGTGCCAGGAACTGTCACAGGGACAGAGGATGGAGTGGTAAATTTAAGACTCAGATCCTGTCTTCAGGAAGTTTCTAATCAGTGAAAGAAAGGGATTAATCAAACATTCATTCATTCAAAAAATGTGTAGAGCTCCACTGTCTACTGGAGATAAAAAAAAAGTATGAAAAGGTCGTCGCTTCGTGGAGCTTCCATTCTACTGCTGGGATCAGAAAATAAGTCAAAAAAAATGCAATGAACTGATCACAACTGTGATAAGTGCTATGTTACAGGGTACAATAAAGATGGAAACCTCCTCCACACTGGCAGATCTAAAAAGTCCTCTCAGGGCGCCTGTGTGGCTCAGTGGGTTAAGCCGCTGCCTTCGGCTCAGGTCATGATCTCAGGGTCCTGGGATCGAGCCCCGCATTGGGCTCTCTGCTCATTGGGGAGCCTGCTTCCCCCTCTCTCTCTGCCTGCCTCTCTGCCTGCTTGTCATCTCTCTCTGTCAAATAAATAAATAAAATCTTTAAAAAAAATAAAAATAAAAATAAAAAGTCCTCTCTGGAGATGCCAACATTTGAGTCCCAAAAGTAGACACTAGCTTGGCATATGAGGAAGGAGGTGGGAGGGTAATTCTAATCAGGGGGAAATGCCCCCAAGCAGGAAAGGGTTTGGCCAAGCCTCCCTGAGGAACTGAGAAGATGCCAAAGTTGATACAGCAGTATTTTTCAAAATAAGATTAGGAGTCATCAGGAGTATAAATAAAATCAACTTAGCAGATCATAACTGGCATCTTAAAAATGAAATGGAACAGAACAGAAAATATCAAAGTGCATCACATAAATTAAGGGCAAGTATCTTTCTTTGAAACTTTGTTTCAGTTATTTCTTTGCCTGTACCTGAAATGAAATAATTCCTTTCCCAGTAAGTCTGTATTACTGAATTGGAACAAACTGAAATGAGGAGATGGGCTCAGGATGAATCTGACAAGGTTCCAGATTATTTGCTTGTGGATCATGGTAAGATTTATTTTTACTTCATTCCAAGGATAATGAAAAATCATTACAGTCAGGCAATGGGAATTTTAAAAATGACTCTGACTATACCTTTTTAAAAAAGATTGGCATCAAAGTATATTTTTGACACAGCAATTGCGATTCCATTGAACTAATCTAAGTAGGGGATGATAGGAATAGTTTTCGCCAAATATGAGAAGGAGTTACTGGTTGAAAACCTGGAAGAAAGAGCCAGTACCCTTATTTATTTCACCATCTAAAACAGAGTCCATTATATGGGACTGTGTTCAATAAATATTTGTTCCATGAATGACAAGAGCTTGCAACAGGGCGGTGGCACTGGAAGTAAAGCAAATGGAAACTAGGGGGGGGGAGGAGTCAAGATGGCGGAGAAGTAGCAGCTGAGACTGCTTCAGCTAGCCGGAGATCAGCTAGATAGCTTATCTAAAGATTGCAAACACCTGAAAATCCATCGGCAGATCGAAGAGAAGAACAACAGCAATTCTGGAAACAGAAAAACAACCACTTTCTGAAAGGTAGGACCGGCGGAGAAGTGAATCCAAAGCCACGGGAAGATAGACTCCGGGGGGAGGGGCCGGCTCCCGGCAAGCGGCGGAGCAACGGTGCACAAAATCAGGACTTTTAAAAGTCTGTTCCGCTGAGGGACATCGCTCCAGAGGCTAAACCGGGGCGAAGCCCACGCGGGTTCAGCGTGGCCTCAGGTCCCGCAGGGTCACAGAAGGAGCAGGGGTGTCTGAGTGTCGCAGACCTTGCGGGTATTGGAACGGGAAAGCCGGCTACAGAGACAGAGCCGACAGTAAGCTCACAGCTCGGTGTTACCTTGAACTGGTCGCAGGCTCGGAGAGCTCAGAGCGCAGCCGGAGGTCAGGCAGACGGGAGTAACTGGGCGCTGTTCTCGGAGGGCGCACTGAGGAGTGCGGCCCTGGGCTCTCGGCTCCTCCGGGCCGGAGACCAGGAGGCCGCCATTTGTATTCCCGTCCTCCGGAACTCTACGGAAAGCGCTCAGGGAACAAAAGCTCCTGAAAGCAAACCCGAGCGGATTACTCACCCCGGCCCTGGGTAAGGGCGGTGTAATTCCGCCTGGGGCAAAGACACTTGAGAATCACTACAACAGGCCCCTCCCCCAGAAGATCAACAAGAAATCCAGCCGAGACCAAGTTCACCTACCAAGGAGTGCGGTTTCAATACCAAGGAGAACAGCAGAATTCCAGAGGAGGAGAAAGCCAAGCACGGAACTCATGGCTTTTTCCCTGTGATTTTTTTTTAGTCTTGCAGTTAATTTAATTTTTTTCTTTTTCTTTTTTTTTTTTTTTTCTCGCCTTCGGGTAAAATTTTTTTTTTTTTAACTGTTACCTTTTTCTTTTTTAACGATTTTTTACTAGTTTATCTAATATATATATTTTTTCTTTTTTACATTTTTCTTAGGTGTTTTCCTTTTTTTTTTTTTAATTCTTTTCTTTTTTCTTTTTTTTTTTTTTCTTTTTTCTTTTTTTTTTCTTTCTTCCTTTTTGAACCTCTTTTTATCCCCTTTCTCCCCCCTCACGATTTTGGATTCTCTTCTAATTTGGTTAAAGCATTTTTTCCTGGGGTTGCCACCCTTTTAGTATTTTACTTGCCCCTTCATATACTCTTATCTGGACAAAATGACAAGACGGAAAAATTCAACACAAAAAAAAGAATAAGAGGCAGTACCGAAGGCTAGGGACCTAATCAATACAGACATTGGTAATATGTCAGATCTAGAGTTCAGAATGACAATTCTCAAGGTTCTAGCCGGGCTCGAAAAAGGCATGGAAGATATTAGAGAAACCCTCTCGAGAGATATAAAAGCCCTTTCTGGAGAAATAAAAGAACTAAAATCTAACCAAGCTGAAATAAAAAAAGCTATTAATGAAGTGCAATCAAAAATGGAGGCTCTCACTGCTAGGATAAATGAGGCAGAAGAAAGAATTAGTGATATAGAAGACCAAATGACAGAGAATAAAGAAGCTGAGCAAAAGAGGGACAAACAGCTACTGGACCACGAGGGGAGAATTCGAGAGATAAGTGACACCATAAGACGAAACAACATTAGAATAATTGGGATTCCAGAAGAAGAAGAAAGAGAGAGGGGAGCAGAAGGTATACTGGAGAGAATTATTGGGGAGAATTTCCCCAATATTGCAAAGGGAACGAGCATCAAAATTCAGGAGGTTCAGAGAACGCCCCTCAAAATCAATAGGAATAGGCCCACACCCCGTCACCTAATAGTAAAATTTACAAGTCTCAGTGACAAAGAGAAAATCCTGAAAGCAGCCCGGGAAAAGAAGTCTGTAACATACAATGGTAAAAATATTAGATTGGCAGCTGACTTATCCACAGAGACCTGGCAGGCCAGAAAGAGCTGGCATGATATTTTCAGAGCACTAAACGAGAAAAACATGCAGCCCAGAATACTATATCCAGCTAGGCTATCATTGAAAATAGAAGGAGAGATTAAAAGCTTCCAGGACAAACAAAAACTGAAAGAATTTGCAAATACCAAACCAGCTCTACAGGAAATATTGAAAGGGATCCTCTAAGCAAATAGAGAGCCTACAAGTGGTAGATCAGAAAGGAACAGAGACCTTATACAGTAACAGTCAACTTACAGGCAATACAATGGCACTAAATTCATATCTCTCAATAGTTACCCTGAATGTTAATGGGCTAAATGCCCCTGTCAAAAGACACAGGGTATCAGAATGGATAAAAAAACAAAACCCATCTATATGTTGCCTCCAAGAAACTCATTTTAAGCCCGAAGACACCTCCAGATTTAAAGTGAGGGGGGTGGAAAAGAATTTACCATGCTAATGGACATCAGAAGAAAGCAGGAGTGGCAATCCTTATATCAGATCAATTAGATTTTAAGCCAAAGACTATAATAAGAGATGAGGAAGGACACTATATCATACTCAAAGGGTCTGTCCAACAAGAAGATTTAACAATTTTAAATATCTATGCCCCCAACGTGGGAGCAGCCAACTATATAAACCAATTAATAACAAAATCAAAGAAACACATCAACAATAATACAATAATAGTAGGGGACTTTAACACTCCCCTCACTGAAATGGACAGATCATCCAAGCAAAAGATCAGCAAGGAAATAAAGGCCTTAAACGACACACTGGACCAGATGGACATCACAGATATATTCAGAATATTTCATCCCAAAGCAACAGAATACACATTCTTCTCTAGTGCACATGGAACATTCTCCAGAATAGATCACATCCTCGGTCCTAAATCAGGACTCAACCGGTATCAAAAGATTGGGATCATTCCCTGCATATTTTCAGACCACAATGCTCTAAAGCTAGAACTCAACCACAAAAGGAAGTTTGGAAAGAACCCAAATACATGGAGACTAAACAGCATCCTTCTAAAGAATGAATGGGTCAACCGGGAAATTAAAGAAGAATTGAAAAAAATCATGGAAACAAATGATAATGAAAATACAACGGTTCAAAATCTGTGGGACACAACAAAGGCAGTCCTGAGAGGAAAATATATAGCGGTACAAGCCTTTCTCAAGAAACAAGAAAGGTCTCAGGTACACAACCTAACCCTACACCTAAAGGAGCTGGAGAAAGAACAAGAAAGAAACCCTAAGCCCAGCAGGAGAAGAGAAATCATAAAGATCAGAGCAGAAATCAATGAAATAGAAACCAAAAAAACAATAGAACAAATCAACGAAACTAGGAGCTGGTTCTTTGAAAGAATTAATAAAATTGATAAACCCCTGGCCCGACTTATCAAAAAGAAAAGAGAAAGGACCCAAATAAATAAAATCATGAATGAAAGAGGAGAGATCACAACTAACACCAAAGAAATACAAACTATTATAAGAACATACTATGAGCAACTCTACGCCAATAAATTTGACAATCTGGAAGAAATGGATGCATTCCTAGAAACATATAAACTACCACAACTGAACCAGGAAGAAATAGAAAGCCTGAACAGACCCATAACCAGTAAGGAGATTGAAACAGTCATTAAAAATCTCCAAACAAACAAAAGCCCAGGGCCAGACGGCTTCCCGGGGGAATTCTACCAAACATTTAAAGAAGAACTAATTCCTATTCTCCTGAAACTGTTCCAAAAAATAGAAATGGAAGGAAAACTTCCAAACTCATTTTATGAGGCCAGCATCACCTTGATCCTAAAACCAGACAAGGATCCCACCAAAAAAGAGAGCTATAGACCGATATCCTTGATGAACACAGATGCGAAAATACTCAACAAAATACTAGCCAATAGGATTCAACAGTACATTAAAAAGATTATTCACCACGACCAAGTGGGATTTATTCCAGGGCTGCAAGGTTGGTTCAACATCCGCAAATCAGTCAATGTGATACAACACATCAATAAAAGAAAGAACAAGAACCATATGATACTCTCAATAGATGCTGAAAAAGCATTTGACAAAGTAC
Organism: Mustela erminea; assembly: GCF_009829155.1. Classification (NCBI taxonomy): domain Eukaryota; kingdom Metazoa; phylum Chordata; class Mammalia; order Carnivora; family Mustelidae; genus Mustela; species Mustela erminea. Next base: position 15,642 of record NW_022476439.1, read on the forward strand.
AGCATCCCTTCCTGATCAAAACTCTTCAAAGTGTAGGGATAGAGGGCACATACCTCAATATCATCAAAGCCATCTATGAAAAACCCACCGCAAATATCATTCTCAATGGAGAAAAACTGAAAGCTTTTCCGCTAAGGTCAGGAACACGGCAGGGATGTCCATTATCACCACTGCTATTCAACATAGTACTAGAGGTCCTAGCCTCAGCAATCAGACAACAAAAGGAAATTAAAGGCATCCAAATCGGCAAAGAGGAAGTCAAATTATCACTCTTCGCAGATGATATGATACTATATGTGGAAAACCCAAAAGACTCCACTCCAAAACTGCTAGAACTTATACAGGAATTCAGTAAAGTGTCAGGATATAAAATCAATGCACAGAAATCAGTTGCATTTCTCTACACCAACAGCAAGACAGAAGAAAGAGAAATTAAGGAGTCAATCCCATTTACAATTGCACCCAAAACCATAAGATACCTAGGAATAAACCTAACCAAAGAGACACAGAATCTATACTCAGAAAACTATAAAGTACTCATGAAAGAAATTGAGGAAGACACAAAGAAATGGAAAAATGTTCCATGCTCCTGGATTGGAAGAATAAATATTGTGAAAATGTCTATGCTACCTAAAGCAATCTACACATTTAATGCAATTCCTATCAAAGTACCATCCATCTTTTTCAAAGAAATGGAACAAATAATGCTAAAATTTGTATGGAACCAGAAAAGACCTCGAATAGCCAAAGGGATATTGAAAAAGAAAGCCAACGTTGGTGGCATCACAATTCCGGACTTCAAGCTCTATTACAAAGCTGTCGTCATCAAGACAGCATGGTACTGGCACAAAAACAGACACATAGATCAATGGAACAGAATAGAGAGCCCAGAAATAGACCCTCAACTCTATGGTCAACTAATCTTCGACAAAGCAGGAAAGAATGTCCAATGGCAAAAAGACAGCCTCTTCAATAAATGTTGCTGGGAAAATTGGACAGCCACATGCAGAAAAATGAAATTGGACCATTTCCTTACACCACACACAAAAATAGACTCAAAATGGATGAAGGACCTCAATGTGCGAAAGGAATCCATCAAAATCCTTGAGGAGAACACAGGCAGCAACCTCTTTGACCTCAACCGCAGCAACATCTTCCTAGGAACAACGCAAAAGGCAAGGGAAGCAAGGGCAAAAATGAACTATTGGGATTTCATCAAGATCAAAAGCTTTTGCACAGCAAAGGAAACAGTTAACAAAGTCAAAAGACAACTGACAGAATGGGAGAAGATATTTGCAAATGACATATCAGATAAAGGACTAGTGTCCAGAATCTATAAAGAACTTAGCAAACTCAACACCCAAAGAACAAATAATCCAATCAAGAAATGGGCAGAGGACATGAACAGACATTTCTGCAAAGAAGACATCCAGATGGCCAACAGACACATGAAAAAGTGCTCCATATCACTCGGCATCAGGGAAATACAAATCAAAACCACAATGAGATATCACCTCACACCAGTCAGAATGGCTAAAATAAACAAGTCAGGAAATGACAGATGCTGGCGAGGATGCGGAGAAAGGGGAACCCTCCTACACTGTTGGTGGGAATGCAAGCTGGTGCAGCCACTCTGGAAAACAGCATGGAGGTTCCTCAAAATGTTGAAAATAGAACTGCCCTATGACCCAGCAATTGCACTATTGGGTATTTACCCTAAGGATACAAACGTAGTGATCCAAAGGGGCACATGCACCCGAATGTTTATAGCAGCAATGTCCACAATAGCCAAACTATGGAAAGAACCTAGATGTCCATCAACAGATGAATGGATCAAGAAGATGTGGTATATATACACAATGGAATACTATGCAGCCATCAAAAGAAATGAAATCTTGCCATTTGCGACAACATGGATGGAACTAGAGCGTATCATGCTTAGCGAAATAAGTCAAGCAGAGAAAGACAACTATCATATGATCTCCTTGATATGAGGAAGTGGTGATGCAACATGGGGGCTTAAGTGGGTAGGAGAAGAATAAATGAAACAAGATGGGATTGGGAGGGAGACAAACCATAAGTGACTTTTAATCTAACAAAACAAACTGAGGGTTGCTGGGGGGAGGGGGTTTGGGAGAAGGGGGTGGGATTATGGACATTGGGGAGGGTATGTGCTTTGGTGAGTGCTGTGAAGTGTGTAAACCTGGTGATTCACAGACCTGTACCCCTGGGGATAGAGTATTATGCCTCCATCAGAAAGGATGAATACCCAACTTTTGTAGCAACATGGACGGGACTGGAAGAGATTATGCTGAGTGAAATAAGTCAAGCAGAGAGAGTCAATTATCATATGGTTTCACTTATTTGTGGAGCATAACAAATAGCATGGAGGACATGGGGACTTAGAGTGGAGAAGGGAGTTGGGGGAAATTGGAAGGGGAGGTGAACCATGAGAGACTATGGACTCTGAAAAACAATCTGAGGGTTTTGAAGGGACGGGGGGTGGGAGGTTGGGGTACCAGGTGGTGGGTATTATAGAGGGCACGGATTGCATGGAGCACGGGGTGTGGTGCAAAAATAATGAATACTGTTATGCTGGAAATAAATTAAAAAATTAAAAAAAAATGGAAACTAGGTAATTAAAATTAGCAGGCCTTGCTGATTAAGGGTGCAGAGAGAAAAGGAGGTATTAAGGGAAATTCCCAGACTTTTTCCTTGACTATGTAGTCTGTACCTCCCCCCTCTTCTTGGTAAATTATATTTTTTATTTTTTTTAAGATTTTATTTATTATTTGACAGAGAGAGAGAGCTCTCAAGTAGGCAGAGAAGCGGGGGGGGGGGTAGGCCCCTTGCTAAGCAGAGAGCCCCATGCGGAGCTCAA
>NW_022476439.1:19022-23724 GCF_009829155.1 Mustela erminea
TCTCTCAGGCAGATGGGATGCCCAGGCAAAGAGGATTTCGCTCCATGCGGGTTTATTACAGCGTGCTGTGGAGACTAGCTCCGGCAAGCAGCAGCAGCATCCCCAAACCCAACTCTGATTTCCCAACGAATGCTGTGCTTTCCCAGGGGAGATGCCCCGGCAAAGAGGCTTTCGCTGTATGCGGGTTTCTCCCACCGCGAGACTGGGCTCAGGCAAAAGCAGCAGCAGCCCGCAGAACATTTCTCAGCGAATGCTGTGCTTTCGCAGAGGCTTTGGCTTGGAGCGAACGGCACTTCGCCGCTGCTTTCTCAGCAAGGCTTCAGTCGCGTCAGGGAAGAAGAGCTGCGGGAGAGCTGGTGCCTCTTGGGCCTTGCTTTCCCGGGCTCCATGTTCGCGTCCTGGGTTCACCCTGCCAGGCCGAACTAAGCAGACACAGCCACAACCCTGCAGTAGCGTGCGTAGCCTAGGATGGCACTCTATGCACACTACCATCTCCCGGTGTAGGCATCGCTTGGCCTTTTACTCTGGCGCTCAGGCGGACTCGCGGACTAGGCCAGTGCTTTCCCCACAGGAAAGGAGAGGTGACAGGATCCCTGCACACCGCCCGTGCACTGAATAGGGAGCTTTGGGGGACTGTCCCCACTCCTTCCCCTTAAACCCCGTGCCTCCTCCAAGCTTCCACATCCTGGAGGAAGAGGGCATCTGATGGCCAGTTCTTTCTGGGAGTTGTTTCTCGAGTTCAGGGTAGGCGCCTGGTGGCTAGCCCATGTCTCCACCACGGACAGGTGGCCAAGGAGCTGCTGTCTCCTTGGGCCCAAAGGCTCAGGACAGGCATGCTTTCTGCCCAGACTCCTTCCTCAGAGTGGAGCCCTTTCCCCTGCCCTAATCTCCTACTCGTGTCTCCTTAGCAGCCAGGCTTCCGTCGCTCTGCAGTGACAGACGTGTCACTTTCCTAGGCTCTTTCCACAGGCGCCAACACGCTTCTCTCTCAGGCAGATGGGATGCCCAGGCAAAGAGGATTTCGCTCCATGCGGGTTTATTACAGCGTGCTGTGGAGACTAGCTCCGGCAAGCAGCAGCAGCATCCCCAAACCCAACTCTGATTTCCCAACGAATGCTGTGCTTTCCCAGGGGAGATGCCCCGGCAAAGAGGCTTTCGCTGTATGCGGGTTTCTCCCACCGCGAGACTGGGCTCAGGCAAAAGCAGCAGCAGCCCGCAGAACATTTCTCAGCGAATGCTGTGCTTTCGCAGAGGCTTTGGCTTGGAGCGAACGGCACTTCGCCGCTGCTTTCTCAGCAAGGCTTCAGTCGCGTCAGGGAAGAAGAGCTGCGGGAGAGCTGGTGCCTCTTGGGCCTTGCTTTCCCGGGCTCCATGTTCGCGTCCTGGGTTCACCCTGCCAGGCCGAACTAAGCAGACACAGCCACAACCCTGCAGTAGCGTGCGTAGCCTAGGATGGCACTCTATGCACACTACCATCTCCCGGTGTAGGCATCGCTTGGCCTTTTACTCTGGCGCTCAGGCGGACTCGCGGACTAGGCCAGTGCTTTCCCCACAGGAAAGGAGAGGTGACAGGATCCCTGCACACCGCCCGTGCACTGAATAGGGAGCTTTGGGGGACTGTCCCCACTCCTTCCCCTTAAACCCCGTGCCTCCTCCAAGCTTCCACATCCTGGAGGAAGAGGGCATCTGATGGCCAGTTCTTTCTGGGAGTTGTTTCTCGAGTTCAGGGTAGGCGCCTGGTGGCTAGCCCATGTCTCCACCACGGACAGGTGGCCAAGGAGCTGCTGTCTCCTTGGGCCCAAAGGCTCAGGACAGGCATGCTTTCTGCCCAGACTCCTTCCTCAGAGTGGAGCCCTTTCCCCTGCCCTAATCTCCTACTCGTGTCTCCTTAGCAGCCAGGCTTCCGTCGCTCTGCAGTGACAGACGTGTCACTTTCCTAGGCTCTTTCCACAGGCGCCAACACGCTTCTCTCTCAGGCAGATGGGATGCCCAGGCAAAGAGGATTTCGCTCCATGCGGGTTTATTACAGCGTGCTGTGGAGACTAGCTCCGGCAAGCAGCAGCAGCATCCCCAAACCCAACTCTGATTTCCCAACGAATGCTGTGCTTTCCCAGGGGAGATGCCCCGGCAAAGAGGCTTTCGCTGTATGCGGGTTTCTCCCACCGCGAGACTGGGCTCAGGCAAGAAGCAGCAGCAGCCCGCAGAACATTTCTCAGCGAATGCTGTGCTTTCGCAGAGGCTTTGGCTTGGAGCGAACGGCACTTCGCCGCTGCTTTCTCAGCAAGGCTTCAGTCGCGTCAGGGAAGAAGAGCTGCGGGAGAGCTGGTGCCTCTTGGGCCTTGCTTTCCCGGGCTCCATGTTCGCGTCCTGGGTTCACCCTGCCAGGCCGAACTAAGCAGACACAGCCACAACCCTGCAGTAGCGTGCGTAGCCTAGGATGGCACTCTATGCACACTACCATCTCCCGGTGTAGGCATCGCTTGGCCTTTTACTCTGGCGCTCAGGCGGACTCGCGGACTAGGCCAGTGCTTTCCCCACAGGAAAGGAGAGGTGACAGGATCCCTGCACACCGCCCGTGCACTGAATAGGGAGCTTTGGGGGACTGTCCCCACTCCTTCCCCTTAAACCCCGTGCCTCCTCCGAGCTTCCACATCCTGGAGGAAGAGGGCATCTGATGGCCAGTTCTTTCTGGGAGTTGTTTCTCGAGTTCAGGGTAGGCGCCTGGTGGCTAGCCCATGTCTCCACCACGGACAGGTGGCCAAGGAGCTGCTGTCTCCTTGGGCCCAAAGGCTCAGGACAGGCATGCTTTCTGCCCAGACTCCTTCCTCAGAGTGGAGCCCTTTCCCCTGCCCTAATCTCCTACTCGTGTCTCCTTAGCAGCCAGGCTTCCGTCGCTCTGCAGTGACAGACGTGTCCCTTTCCTTAAGGCTCTTTCCACAGGCGCCACCACGCTTCTCTCTCAGGCAGATGGGATGCCCAGGCAAAGAGGATTTCGCTCCATGCGGGTTTATTACAGCGTGCTGTGGAGACTAGCTCCGGCAAGCAGCAGCAGCATCCCCAAACCCAACTCTGATTTCCCAACGAATGCTGTGCTTTCCCAGGGGAGATGCCCCGGCAAAGAGGCTTTCGCTGTATGCGGGTTTCTCCCACCGCGAGACTGGGCTCCGGCAAGCAGCAGCAGCAGCCCGCAGAACATTTCTCAGCGAATGCTGTGCTTTCGCAGAGGCTTTGGCTTGGAGCGAACGGCACTTCGCCGCTGCTTTCTCAGCAAGGCTTCAGTCGCGTCAGGGAAGAAGAGCGGCGGGAGAGCTGGTGCCTCTTGGGCCTTGCTTTCCCGGGCTCCATGTTCGCGTCCTGGGTTCACCCTGCCAGGCCGAACTAAGCAGACACAGCCACAACCCTGCAGTAGCGTGCGTAGCCTAGGATGGCACTCTATGCACACTACCATCTCCCGGTGTAGGCATCGCTTGGCCTTTTACTCTGGCGCTCAGGCGGACTCGCGGACTAGGCCAGTGCTTTCCCCACAGGAAAGGAGAGGTGACAGGATCCCTGCACACCGCCCGTGCACTGAATAGGGAGCTTTGGGGGACTGTCCCCACTCCTTCCCCTTAAACCCCGTGCCTCCTCCGAGCTTCCACATCCTGGAGGAAGAGGGCATCTGATGGCCAGTTCTTTCTGGGAGTTGTTTCTCGAGTTCAGGGTAGGCGCCTGGTGGCTAGCCCATGTCTCCACCACGGACAGGTGGCCAAGGAGCTGCTGTCTCCTTGGGCCCAAAGGCTCAGGACAGGCATGCTTTCTGCCCAGACTCCTTCCTCAGAGTGGAGCCCTTTCCCCTGCCCTAATCTCCTACTCGTGTCTCCTTAGCAGCCAGGCTTCCGTCGCTCTGCAGTGACAGACGTGTCCCTTTCCTTAAGGCTCTTTCCACAGGCGCCACCACGCTTCTCTCTCAGGCCGATGGGATGCCCAGGCAAAGAGGATTTCGCTCCATGCGGGTTTATTACAGCGTGCTGTGGAGACTAGCTCCGGCAAGCAGCAGCAGCATCCCCAAACCCAACTCTGATTTCCCAACGAATGCTGTGCTTTCCCAGGGGAGATGCCCCGGCAAAGAGGCTTTCGCTGTATGCGGGTTTCTCCCACCGCGAGACTGGGCTCCGGCAAGCAGCAGCAGCAGCCCGCAGAACATTTCTCAGCGAATGCTGTGCTTTCGCAGAGGCTTTGGCTTGGAGCGAACGGCACTTCGCCGCTGCTTTCTCAGCAAGGCTTCAGTCGCGTCAGGGAAGAAGAGCGGCGGGAGAGCTGGTGCCTCTTGGGCCTTGCTTTCCCGGGCTCCATGTTCGCGTCCTGGGTTCACCCTGCCAGGCCGAACTAAGCAGACACAGCCACAACCCTGCAGTAGCGTGCGTAGCCTAGGATGGCACTCTATGCGCACTACCATCTCCCGGTGTAGGCATCGCTTGGCCTTTTACTCTGGCGCTCAGGCGGACTCGCGGACTAGGCCAGTGCTTTCCCCACAGGAAAGGAGAGGTGACAGGATCCCTGCACACCGCCCGTGCACTGAATAGGGAGCTTTGGGGGACTGTCCCCACTCCTTCCCCTTAAACCCCGTGCCTCCTCCGAGCTTCCACATCCTGGAGGAAGAGGGCATCTGATGGCCAGTTCTTTCTGGGAGTTGTTTCTCGAGTTCAGGGTAGGCGCCTGGTGG
>NW_022476439.1:23824-24609 GCF_009829155.1 Mustela erminea
AATGAAACTATGGTCCAGAGAGGGAGAAAAAATAACATATTTGAGATCACACACTAGTGTGTAGGTGAATTGGGGTTAGAACTTAGGTCTCCTGAATACTAGCCTAATGTCCTAGAATTTCTTCCTAGTACAAAACTTTTTTGACCATCACATGGTCATGTTCTTTTCAAGTTATCATTACCCTTGATCTGGTGTCCATTCTGCATAAACTGAAATCACAAGTGTGTCAGAGGTCTTATAACACCATACAAAGTTAATTTTATATGTGTATAATGTTATTAATAGATATAATTTACTGAGATTTATGATGTGCAAAGAACTTTACTAAGCTCTTTATGTATATTAAATCATTTAATTTTTATTTTACTTATTTATTTATTTATTTTAAATATTTTATCCATTTGACAGAGACACAGTGAGAGAGCGAACACAAGCAGGGGGTAGTGGGAGAGAGAGAAGCGGGCTTCACACCTAGGAGGGATCCCAATGCAGGGCTCAATCCCAGGGCCCTGGGATCATGACCTGAGCCGAATGCAGACACTAAATGACTGAGCCACCCAGGTGCCCCTAAATCACTTAATTTTTGGAATTATCTTTTGAGGCTGGATATCATTATTCCTATCCTATAGATGAGAAAAGTGATGCTTTATGATATTAGGTTACTTGGATCATATTACACAGCCAGTAAGAAGACCCAAGATTCCACAAACCAGATCTCCAACTACTATGAAATTCTACCAATGTTTATAAAACCATCAAAGAAAAAACATACAACTCAGAAATTT
>NW_022476440.1:0-22985 GCF_009829155.1 Mustela erminea
TATAATTTTTTGAGGAACTTCCATATTGTTTTCCACAGTGGCTACACCATTTTACATTCCTGCCAACAGTACATGAATGTTTCTTTTTCTCCACATCCTTACCAACACTTGTTATTTCTTTCTGATAGCCATTCTGACAGGTGTAAGGTGGTATCTCACTGTGCTTTTGATTTGCATTTCCCTGATGATCATTGATGTTGATCATCGTTCCGTATGTCTGTTGACCTTCAGTATATCTTCTTCAGAATAATGTCTATACAGGCTCTATGCCTATTTTTAATTAAATTATTTGGGGTTTTTTGATGTTGAGTTATAGAAGTTCTTTATATATTTTAGCTCTTAACCCCTTATTGGATATGTCATCTGCATTTATCTTCTCCATTCAGTAGGTTGCTTTTTTATTTTGTTAATGGTTTCTTTCACTGTGCACACGCTTTTTATTTTACTGTAGTCCCAATGGTTTATTTTTGCTTTTTTTCCCTTTTGCCTGAGGAGACATATCTAGAAAAATGTTGCTGAGGCTGATGTCAAAGAGATTACTGCCTGTGTTTTCTCCTAGGAGTTTTATGGTTTCATGTCTCACAATTAGGTCTTTAATCTATTTTGAGTTTATTTTTGTATATGGTGTAAGAAAGTGGTCTACATATATTTCTTTAGCATGTAGCTGTCCAGTTTTCCCAGCACCATATATTGAACAGACTGTCTTTTTCCTGCTGTATATTATTGCCTTCTTTGTCATAGATTAATTGACCATACAAGCATGGGTTTATTTATGGGGCTCTCTATTCTTCTCATTGATCTATGTGTCTTGTTTTTGTGCCAGTACTGTACTGTGTACTGTTTTGATTATCACAGATAGCTTTGTAGTGTATCTTGAAATCTAGGATTGTGATGTCTCCAGTTTTGTTGTTCTTTCTCAAATTGCTTTGGCTATTCAGGGTCTTTTGTGGTTCCATACAAATTTTAGGACTATTTGTTCTAGTTCTGTGAAAATGTTATTGGTATTTTGATAGGGGTTGCACTGAATCTGTACATTGCTTTGGGTAGTATGAACATTTTAACAATTCCTCCAGTCCATGAGCATGAAATATTTTTCACTTGTTTGTATTGTCTTTAATTTTTTTCATCAAACTTTCATACTTTCCAGAGTACAGGTCTTTTGCCTTCTTGGTTAAGTTTGTTCTTAGGTTTTTTGTTTTTGTTTTTGTTTTCATTTTTCGGTACAGTTGTAAATGGAATTGTTTTCTTAATTTCACTTTCTGCTACTTCGTTATTAGTGTGTAGAAAAACAGTAAATTTCTGTGTCTTAATTTTATATCCTGCAGCCTTACTGAATTCACTCATTAGTACTAATAGTTATTTTTAGTGGAGGCTTCGGGGTTTTTATATATAGGCTTGTGGCATTATTTTTAAAGAATATCTCTTATAAATAAATAGCAAAAGATTGAGTCTTTTTTTATTTTTTGAAAATCTGGTCCATTGATAATTGTCTTATAATTGGAATACTTAGTGCATTACTTTTGTCATTGTTGTTGCTATCATTGGGTTTTAGTCTGTCATCTTGCTATATATTTTCTCTTTCTCACACTTTTTTTTGGTTGTTGTTCCTATTTCCTGTTTTCCTACCTTCTTTGGATTAATTAAGTATTTGCTTATTATTCCATTTAATTTCACAGCTTAGCTTTTTAGTTGTATACATTTTTTAAAGATTTTATTTATTTTATTCGACAGAGAGAGAGATCACAAGTAGGCAGAGAGGCAGGCAGAGACAGAGGGGGAAGCAGGCTCCCTGCTGAGCAGAGAGCCCGATGCAAGGCTCGATCCCAGGACACTGAGATCATGACCTGAGCTGAAGGCAGCGGCTTAATCCACTGAGCCACCCAAGCGCCCAGTTGTATACATTTTTATTATTGTTTTAGTGCTCACCCTAGAGATAACAGTTGCATTCTCCACATATTAAAAGCTATTTAAATTAGTACTTTTACCTCTTTTCAAACTACATAAGATTTTTACAATAGTTTAATTCTATTTAACCTCCTTCTTGCCCTTTGTGCTGTTTTTGTTATAAACCTACAGGCTTTAAATTGCCAATATCTTTTAATTTATTTATATACTTATTTATATTTTTATATATTATATATTATAATATTTTATATTTATTATATTTATATATTATTATATAAATATATATTATTATTTATATTATATAAAAATATAATATAAATTATATATAATATATAAAAATATAAGTATAAAATATATAATATAAATAATATAACATATAATATATGTTTATGTATTTATATTTTTAATATTATATATACTTATTTATATTTTTCACTCTTCTTTTTAGTTTCATATTTTTGAAAGGGGGATCAATGTTTTTCAGCCTGAGCATCTGTTTTCATTCTTTTTTACAGTACAGTTCTTTCAGTGATGAGTTTTTTAAATCTTTGTTTGAAAATGTCTTTATTTGAATTATTTTCTCAAGGTGTAAAATTACAGACTTTCTTTTTTCTTTTTAAACCTTTTGGCAGTTTAAATATGTTATTGCTTCTGATGAAAATTCAGATGCCATTCTGCTATTGTTCTCCTGAATGTGATATGTCTTATTTTCCTCGGCTTCTTTTATTTATCTTTTCTTCAAAGTTTTATTTAAATTCTAGTTAGTTAACATGTAGTGTAACATTGGTTTCAGGAGTAGAATTTATTGATTCATCACATACAACACCCAGTGCTCATCCTATCAAATGCCCTCCTCAGTACCCATCACCCATTTAGCCCACCCCCCACACATCTCCCTCCATCATCCCTCAGTTTGTTCTCTATCATTGAGAAACTCTTGTGGTTTGTTTCCCCCTCTCTCTTTTTTTCCTTCCCATATGTTCATCTGGTTTGTTTCTTAGACTCCTTATATAAGTAAAATCATATGGTATTTGTTTTTCTCTGACTGACTTATTTCGTTTAGCATACTACACTGACTCCATCCACGTCACTGTGAATGGCAGGGTTCTGTTCTTTCTGATGGCCAAGTAATATTCCATTGTATATACACCACATCTTCTTTATTCATTCATCAGTCAGTAAACATTTGGACTCTCTCTGTAGTTTGGCTATTGTGATCATGCTGGTATTAAACATCAGGGTGCACATACCCCTACAAATTTATACTTTTGTATCCTTTGGGTAAATTCCTCTGTTTCTTTTTTTTTTTTAAGATTTTATTTATTTTTTTGACAGAGAGAGATCACAAGTAGGCAGAGAGGCAGGCAGAGAGAGAGGAGGAAGCAGGCTCCTTGCTGAGCAGAGAGCCCGATGCGGGACTTGATCCCAGGACCCTGAGATCATGACCTGAGCCGAAGGCAGCAGCTTAACCCACTGAGCCACCCAGGCGCCCCTCCTCTGCTTCTTTTAAAATCTCCCCTATATTTTTTGTTTTTAACATTTTGACTATTAAGTTCCTGGGTTGGGTCTTGTTGTTGACAATATTTCACACGTCTCTTGTGTTCTGTTCTTTTCTTTATTCTCTTTCCCTTCTGTGATTCAGGTTGACTACCTTTTACTGACCTGTATTCGAATTTACTAATCCTATTTCTGCTGTAATTAGTCTGCTATAAATCTATCTGGTTAATTTAAAATATAAGGTTTTTCCCCCTAGAATACCCATTTGATTCTTTTTCTCCTCTTTTATAAGAAGTTGAGATACAATTCACATACCATATCATTTACTCAAGTCATGGTTTTTAGTATATTCCCAGAGTTGTGCAACCATAACTAAAATCAGTTGTAGAATATTAAAAAAATTAATTATGGTAAAATACACATAACATAAAATTTACCAACTGAACCATTTTTAAGTGTACAGCTTAGTGACATTAGTACATTCCCATTGTCTTGCTATGGTCACTACCATTCCTCCACAGAGCTCCTTTTGCCTTGCAAGACTAAAATTCTGTACTTGTTAAATAATAATTCCCATCCCCCTCATAAATACAGGTTTTGTATATATTACTTTCTGACTCTTGATAGGGGTCTGAGACAAGGAGATTGGTGCTATTACTGGAAAGCACAGAGTGAGTGAGAGGCAGAACAAATCTTGTCTTCCTCTTTGAGGTTCCAGAATTATTGAAATGTTTGGATGATGGCTTGTTTAACCTTGAATTCAATGCAGACTAGGGGCCCAATTTAGCTTAGATGATTGTGGCTTCTATTGGAATTATCCATCCCACACCAATAATAGCGTCCATGGCCTGCATTTGTAGGAAAGGGAGTCTGAAGGATATGGAAACTATACTAAAGAGTTTCGAGAATTAGACCTTCTCAGGGAATTAGCATCTTACTGTTTCTCCAACCACAGGAAAACTGTGTGGATAAGACATAAGGTTTGAGAATTAGCTAGAGTGTATCTCAGGGTGTTGGTTAGGAGGCAAGAGAGCATTGCCTGCCTGGTAGCTAAGGCCTTTGTAAAGACTCATGACAAAGCGTTCCTTTAAGAAGCGGTAGTATCTGTGCGCATGTGCTCTTACCTTCTTAATATGTTGAGAGTTTTTGAAGGCAGAAATGATACTCACTGCTCATTAATTGACAAGTGTCCACATATTTGAATTAGAGCATGTGAGAAGGAAACTCCCCAGTAGAGTGATAAGAGATGGCCAGAAAAATTCTCTTCCATATATCATCTCTCCCACTAGCCTGCTTAAAATTCTTTTTTTTCCCTCTTTGTTATTGTTCTCTGTTTTTCATATAAAGCAAAGGAACAAATCAAAACAGTTGTAATTGTGAGAGGAGTGGTAGGGGGCTGGTCTCTCATGACCTTTGGTGAGGCAGAGAGGAGTGTGTGCTCCACTGTCAGACTGTGGCCTTGTGGAATGAGGACCTACTGTGGAGGTTCCGAAAGCCTGGTCTGCCCCAGAGACAAGGATGGCAGTGAAGGAGATGGGCTCTTTTCTTCCCAGTGGTCCAAAGATGAACCTGCAGAAATAGTGTAGGTAGTGAATGTAAGGTCAGGCTTGCTATAAAACAGATTTCCAGATGCATGTGGAGCTATGTAGGAAAGAGACTTGAAATGTCATTGAAAGGAAACATAAAGAAAAGAATAGGAAATAAAGAGTACTAAGCAACAGAAGAGACTTGACTTTTTTAGTTACATTTTTACATAATCAGATTTCTTTGAAAGAGATGTATGTAAATGAAAGGCTTCTATTTGAATAGAAAAAGCAACAAAAAGCATAGCAATACTTAAGAGGAAAGAATGGGACCTTGTAAATAATGTCATTTTAAATGTTTTACAGAACTCCTTATGTCTTATTCCAATAAAAATGTTTTGTTTTGTTTTTTAAAGCAGTCACTTGAACAGATGAGAGAGTAAATGTGAGTGTGTTTTGTGTTCTTTGGGAAAAGGTACAACAGAAACATACCTCTATTTATTCGCTGGTTATTGATTGAACAGCCCCAGAAATAGAGCTCTGTGTTCAGTGCCTTGGGAATTTTAGAGGAAATAAAATGGCCTCAGGTGGACGGTTTTGAGCCAGGTCTGGAGGAAAGGTAGAACCTGGGGCTGGCAGGTAGACCTGGCAGTTGGCCAAACAGTGTAATTTCCTGATGAAATAAACAGATGCTTGTTTGATTCTGTCTCTGGGTAGCAGTGTGATCTTGAGCACATGAGTTATCCTCTCTAAACCTTGGTGTTTTTTTTTTTTAAAGATTTTATTTATTTATTTGTCAGAGAGTGAGAGAGCACAAATGGGGGGAGCAGTAGAGGGACAGGGAGAAGCAGGCTCCCCACTGAGCAAGAAGCCTGATGCAGGACTCGATCTCAGCACCCTGGGATCATGACCTGAGCTGAAGGCAGATGCTTAACCGACTGAGCCCTCCCAGGCATCCCTAAACCATGGTGCTCTTATCGTTAATGAGGGCAGTGTCTATCTTACAGGGTGTTATGGGGATTACATTAGGTAATGTGTGTAGATTAATGCAGTTCCTGGCACATTGCCAGCACTTAGTAACTAGTACTGCTCTTCCTATTGTTGTTAGTTCAGAAAATGATCGGAAAGAATAATAATTAACTTCCCTCATGAAGATTCTTGGCCCTGGGAAGTATCGCTGTTAGGAGGCTCATCTTTGTTCCTGAGCACATAGCCTTGAACCATCTGAGGACCCTTCACACCCCACCCTTCGTGTAGATCTGGCAAAAAGGAGAGACCGCAATCACAGGAGAGATTTCGCATAGATTTTGCATACAGAGCTGAAGACCAGACCAGAACAGCTATGTTGATAGCCCACTCTGCCTTCTAGTTCTGGGTACAACCTGATTGCACATTTAAATCATCTCGGTTGCCTGTTGAAAATACATAGTCCCAGGCGCCACCCCAGTCTGTTGATTCTCTGATCCCCAAGCTTGTATTTTTAACATTCTTCTCTGTTGGTGCCTCGGTGGCCATCCCAGCTCCTGATTAGCATTTAGAGTCCGCTCAGATCATTCGGAAACTCTCCTAATGGACTGCTATTCCAGGCCTTACCGATGTGCTCCCTGTTTTCCTGGATCTTGGGATGTCTTTGAACATTGACCTACCAGCTCCTTGGCTGTCCTCCTCTCCCACAGCCATGCATTCTGAGTTCTCAAAGCCTGCACCAACCCCCACATTTGAATCAACAAACATTTACTAAGCTCCAGAGAGGCAAGGTGTGCAAACAAAGCAGAACAAATTCTTGTTTCCTTTGCTCTGTGTGTACTCTCTGACACACACCTCTTTACACTGCGGTGATGATAATAATTATTCCATACAAAAAATATGTTCATTGAGCACTTACCACATGCCAGGCACGTACTGGGCTAAGTGCTTGCTGCTTCTCATCCAATTTTGTTTTATTTTCACAGTTCAGTGACAGAGGCTCACTCCCATTTTATAGGAGTGGAGACTGAGGCTGAGAGTGGCAGTCTGCTAAGGAACAGAGCTGACATCCTCACGTGGGACTTGGAAGTCCTGTCCTCTCCACTTTTGTTGATCTTAGGGTTCGTATTTATAGCAAGCTCTACAGATTTCTTAGGGAGGACTTGAAACTTTAGTCCGTCAGTCCCTGCCCCTCCCCCCACCTCTTACATAGGCTGAATGTACCGGGCAGGTTGAGTTTATGAATGGAGGGATGCAGAGGGGCTTGCAAAATGCTCTGAGAACCCGAGGAAGGAGTTGTTAAATGGGCATGATGGGAGAGTTCATGAAGGAGGTGGCTGAAGGGCCATGCCTTATGGGAATAGGCTTGTTTTGACAGATGACACCGTGGCCAAGCACATTTTCTCCACAGCCACAGCTGTAAGGATTCAGGACTTCAGTGTCATAACCTATCTGGGGGGTTTGGGTGGGGCTTAACCTATTTTTGGTACTTGTTGAAATGATTGTGCTAATATTGATAATTGTCTTCCTTGAGCCATAGTTTATAAAGTGGAGTTTAAAATGTGGGAAACATATAAAAATGTTTAGATTTTATAGCTTTCCAGAGGAAAGAGAGGTGGAAACAGAAGGCTCCCAGTGTAAAAGATGGTTATTTTATTTATTTATTTATTTATTTATTTATTTATTTATTAAGATTTTATTTATTTATTTGACAGACAGAGATCACAAGTAGGCAGAGAGGCAGGCAGAGAGGAGGAAGCAGGCTCCCCACAGAGCAGAGAGCCCGATGTGGGGCTTGATCCCAGGACCCTGAGATCACGACCTGAGCTGAAGGCAGCAGCCTAACCCACTGAGCCACCCAGGCGCCCCAAAGATGGTTATTTTAAGACTTCCTTGTGTATGTTGAAGGTCACCTGAAGAAGCATATCTTGGAACTGATCCTTCTCTAAGAGGAGTCAGGGATGCCAAAGACTGGAGAGTTTTAACCAGGGGAGAAATAGTATCAGGAGGTAGGAGTGACAAGGGACCCTCTAACCTGAGCAGATAGGATAGCCAAATGCTGGAGGTACGGAACTGCATGGTGCGTTCAGGGCACAGCGAGCTACCCTGCAGGGCTCTGGAACATAGTGTGTGAGGAAGAGCATGGGAGATAAGGCTTCAAAGGTGGGATTGTGGGGACACTTAGGTGGCTCAGTCGGTTAAGCGTCTGGCTTCGGCTCAGGTCACGATCCCAGGGTCCTGGGATGGAGTCCTGCGTCAGGCTCCCTGCTCAACGGGGAGCCTGCTCCTCCCTCTGCTCCTCCCCCTGCTTGTGATCTCTCTGTCTCTCTCTGTCAAATAAATAAATAAAATCTTTTTTTTTTGAGATTTTGTTTATTTGACAGACAGAGATCACAAGTAGACAGAGAGGCAGGCAGAGAGAGAGAGAGAGAGGGAAGCAGGCTCCCTGCTGAGCAGAGAGCCTGATGCGGGACTCGATCCCAGGACCCTGAGATCATGACCTGAGCCAAAGGCAGCGGCTTAACCCACTGAGCCATCCAGGCGCCCTAAATAAAATCTTTTTTTTTTTAAAAAGGTGGGGGCGCCTGGGTGGCTCAGTTGGTTGGACGACTGCCTTCCGCTCAGGTCATGATCCTGGAGTCCCGGGATCGAGTCCCACATCAGGCTCCCAGCTCCATGGGGAGTCTGCTTCTCCCTCTGACCTTCTCCTCGCTCATGTTCTCTCTCACTGTTTCTCTCTCAAATAAATAAATAAAATCTTTAAAAAAAATAACCTTTAAAAAAAGGTGGGATGGTGGAGGACTTTGAATTCGGGGTACACTTTTGATGGAGGTAAACACAGTATTCATCCTAGACTTTAACGCCAGCATGGGGGATTGATTTTATATCCTCTTATCCAGGAGGTGCCAAAGGAAGGGTCTTTGGGGAGCATCCCACATAGTTCTCTTGCCTGTATTTCCACCATCCCTGCTGGTAAAACAAAGCAGTGGTTATTGCAGGGTCCTAACGAATCTCCGTGAACTCTGTATTATAGTGCTTTAGCACTGTACTTCGTTTCCGTATGAAATCTCACTTTGGAGTCTCATTATCAAAACAGATAGAGTGTTGCTTTCGGATCCAATAATAGTTATCACTTACTGAGTTCCTAATATGTGTTCCCAACGGGCCAGGGCTTCACGGACAGGATCACCAAATCCCCACCATCGTGCAAGGTCGTTGTCATTTTTTTCTGTTTGCCTGAGGAGGAAGCCAAAGTGCAGAAAGCTTAAGTAACTTACTCTTTCATTGAGCCCACATCTCTGGTTTTAGAAACCCATATTGCCTTACAGCTGAGTCCATGCCAGCTCTGCTGCTGCCTCCATCTTACTGCTGGGGGACCTAAGGTCTAGAGAGGATATCTTTTTTTTTTGTTTTTTTGTTTTTTTTAAAGATTTATTTATTTATTTAAGAGAGAAAGAACATGAGTGTGCATGAGCCCACCCAAGTAGGGGGAAGGGGCAAAGGCAGAGGAAGAGAGAGAATCCACAAGCACATTCCCTGTTCAGTGCCGAGCCCAGCAAGGGTTTCAATGCCAAGACCTTGAGATCATGACCTGAGCTGAACCCAAAAGTTAGTCACTCAACTGACTAAGCCACCCAAGTGTCCCCAGAGAGTGTATCTTGCCCAGGGCACATTTGGAATGGTGAGACAGCAGCTTGTCCAGGTTACTGTGAGACTTTTCTTGAGCTGCGGGCACCCTGCTGGCTGCCAGGTACCCCTAGTGTGACCCTAGTGTCCCATGAGTCACTGGCCAGCTAGCCCTTCTGGAATCTAATACTCATTCTTCGTCATTTGTCCAGGGGCATCTGGTCCTATCTCCTTCTGTAGTTAGGACTCAAAGCTCCCTCCTAGTGTTGACAGCTTAGTCATTATACTTTCTTCTCATATTTCCAATGTCTTCACCCATACTTGCTGTATAAATCTCCAGAAACAGCCTGTTTATAAAGGGTCTTGGACAAGGCTGTATCTCTAGCCTGATTTGAGGAGGCTGCTATGATTAGTTACAGCTTGGCATTAGCTATATTGAATATAATCCGTCATGCTTATTAGATGTGGTGGGGGAAATTGCCCCCTGAAGGCGCAGTAGGAGGAAAGACACATTAAATATAGATAAGCTGAGTATTTCCGCAGGCAGCTGCAGATACAGAGCCGTGGGTTTATAACACAGCAGACCCCTACACCGGCACAGAAGAAATAGTGGGGACTGGGGAAGAGAAAGCACTTAGAAGCTTTCAAAGGAAATTGAGCTAGTTACAAAGTACCTCTAATAAAATTTAAACAGTAATATGTGAGAACGGAAAACAGAGTAAGTGACTCTTCCAGTAATTCCCAGAGATGTCTCAGGTAGGATGGAGTTTTCTCCAGACACAGGTGTCTTGACTTGTTATAGACTATCCTAGGAATCCACTGGTTTTAACAGCATTTAGGAACTTTGGCTGCTTCCAGTAGCCTGCAGTGCTACAAATATTGCTTTCTTGGTCCCAGTTACTTTGCAGCTCTTTCATGTTTTGGTCCTCAACATCAAGACAAACCTTTATTAACAGACTCATTTTAAGATGCATTAGAGGACCTGAGTTATATGGCTCGGGTCCCTTGATGTTTTGGGGGGTGTGCTCTTGAAAGCAGCACTGTGATAGTGAGCTCCCTGGATATCAGAAGCAACCCAGATGGACAGGCTCTAATACGAGGTTTGTTTGTGTATTTCCCAGCTGGGCAGCAAATCTCTGCTTGTGGCTGTAGTAAGAAAATTCACCGACTGGTTTTGATATGTATTTCTTTTTTTTTTAATTTAATTTAATTTTTTCCCAGGGTTCCAAGATTCATTGTTTATGCACCACACCCAATGCTCCATGCAATATGTGCCCTCCTTAGTACCCACCACCAGGCTCACCTAACCCCCCACCCCTCACCCCTCCCAAACCCTCAGTTTGTTTCTCAGCGTCAACAGTCTCTCATGGTTCATCTCCCCCTCTGATTTCCCCCAATTTTAACTTTTCCTTTCTTTCTCCTAATGTCCTCCATGTTACTCCTTATGCTCCACAAGTAAGTGAGACCATATGATAACTGACTCTCTCTGTCTGACTTATTTCATTCAGCATAATCTCCTCCAGTTCTGTGCATGTTGATAGAAAAGTTGAGTATTCATCCTTTCTGAGGGAGACATAATATTCCATTGTAGATATGGACCATATCTTCTTTATCCATTTGTCTCTTGAAGGGCATCTTGGCTCTTTCTACAGTTTGGTGATTGTGACTATTGCTGCTATGAACATTGGGGTACAGATGGCTCTTTTTTCACTACATCTGTTTGATGTGTATTTCTGATCAGAAAATTGTATTTAGTACTTTCTAACCTTTATTTTTGTTTTGTAAACCTATGGGGAGTTCGTAAAAAAAAAAATTGCCCCACAACACAAGTTAACAACTGTAAGAGTCCCGAGCTTAGTAGAGTGTGGCCCTTGTGGAGGGCAGGTACATTGAATAAAGAAGGCTTGGCCCCAATTGCATTTCCTTTTACCACTTGTAGGCTGGCCCGTGGTCATAGGGGCACGGACAGAGGATGTAAAAATGCCACTGCTTGGTCCATCTTGTTCCTGGAAAAGCAACCTGAAATGTATGACAATAATACCATTCTTTTAAAAAAGAGAAAAAGGAAAGAAACAGAGCTACCCAGTTTTCATTTCCTATTGGATACCTGCCATAAGAACGTACATGAACTATCTCTTATTTTCATCCTATTAAGCATGTCCATCTCCAGGTCCCGATGGAGACACACACAGCCAGCTGCACAGCACTACTGTTCCTGGTGAAGGAAATTTGCTTGCTTTGTTGAATGTTGTCAGGTGTAATCTCAAGCACGCAGCACAAGATAAAGTGTAGCTTCCATCATCTTGTTTTTCTTCTAGAGTAAGAATCTGATTTTCTTGGTCTTTACTCTTCTAGAACGTGGGCACGCTTCCCTGCTGCATTAATATATTAAACAGAAATATTTGTGTAGAGGGCTTATAGGTCTTCTGTTTTCACAGAACCCAATCCAATTTTCTGGTTCCCCACATTAATCATTATGGCCATTTATTATGTCTTGGGGGAAGTATTTTCAAATGTGTTACTTCTAAAAATGTATCCTGTGGTCAGGAGCTGGATTTCCTAGCTGATAGCTTATTAGGATGAAGCTGGCTTGTGTTGCTGGCCTTACTTTCTTTTAATTTCATCTGAATTTTTCAACAGTTCTCAGCCTATCTTGCAATAATAAAACTTTTATTAGTTTTCACATCCTTTTCCTGTCTGTTATTTTATTTTATTCTCACCATCCCCATGTGGATGTTGAGAATTTTATGAAAAAGGGAGACAGAGGTCAGGAGCGATGGACTTACTCAAGGTCTTATGGGTTAGATGCCGTTTCTGAGTTAGTATTTATAGCTAGCAAATGGAGAGATTTTTATATTGAAAGAATTTCCCCAGTATTAAGGACCTTATTCACTTGGGATGGCCACACGGTCACTCCTACTCAATCCTCAAGAAAGCCAAACACTGGCTTTTCTTTTTCCATATGCTAGTGATTTTCTTCGTATAGACATGGTGTGAAAAGGGATGATTCATTTGTTGTTGTTGTTGTTGTTTCTTCTGTGACTCATTCATGGACTGAAGAGTCCTTTGGACTAGATGTGGTTCCTGCAGTGATGATATCTTTAAAACTCAGCTTTCTTTTGGGCCATCAGTTCCCTGGCATATCAGCCCAGCATGGTCTATGTGTAGAATGAAATGTGGGTTAGACTCCCTGCCTGTTTCTGTCCGACCTAAATATGCTGTAAGCACTGTCTGCCTGGACGGGGAAAGTCTTGAGTGGCCCTAGCTGAGTGACTGTAACACGTGTTACCCAATCATGAGAAGGATTTTTCCAGAAACCCAAAGGATTACTTAGAAGGATATAAGAATCCCTATTCTGGTATATTCATGGAACTTTCTCCCCAGTTTCAAGACACCTATTCAAGATTTTAAAAGTTGTTCCAGTGAAAATGTGAAGGTCCTTGGAGCTAGTGAACCAGAGTAACATCTATAATAAGCTTCTGTATCTTCATATATAAAATGTAGGTAGCAGTGTCTGCCTTGCCTTGTCACATCCACACACCCACCCACACATACACACACACACACACAGTTACCTAATACATTGTGATGCCTGTTCTCAAGCTTCTTATCTTATTGCTTCTCAATATATATTGGGAGCCATCACCCTATACAGAGCTTAGGATCAGAGTAGATAACTGGATGGACTGACTCTTTCTACCCATTACTGCTTACACCTGTCTCCAGACTGGACAGTTCAGTTACCTCAGACAACATCTTCCAGCCTTGGATTGTATCATGAGGCCGTCCACATTACTTTTTTTTTTTTTTAGGATTTTATATATTTATTTGACAGAGAGAAATCACAAGTAGATGGAGAGGCAGGCAGAGAGAGAGAGGGAAGCAGGCTCCCTGCTGAGCAGAGAGCCCGACGCGGGACTCGATCCCAGGACCCTGAGATCAGGATCCGAGCCGAAGGCAGCGGCTCAACCCACTGAGCCACCCAGGCGCCCACACATTACTCTTTTCTTTTCTCTGAGCTTCCTGATGACCTACCTATTTGTACAAGCTATTTCTGTATTATCTTTCATCAGGATGCTTTTGTGGGGACAACATGCTGCCTGTACGTCTCATGTTGGGGAGAGTCTGTTATGGAAAGATTACTTGAGGTACCAAGCCCTGTTAGTGGGTAGATTCTCGTGAGCACCCATTAGAGGAGGTGATATTCTCTGACCTATAGTCTTCATGCAGTCCTGTCCCTATGGCTGCCTTGGCCTGCCTTGACCTGCCTCTGGGGATCAGGCTTATATTGGAGCTTGTGTGTCTTGTCCAGCTTCCAAGTTCATGCTAGACTTATTTAGCAGTTGGTTCAGACAAAGCCTGGATTAAAGCTTGTCAACCACAAAGGAAGCCATTTTCAGGGTGATGGAAATGGAAGAGGTGGACAGAGGAAGACAGGGCATATTTAATCCAAATTCTTGAAATAATTTAGCATTTTGTAATACGTTAATATTGGTGCCAAATTAAAAATGTCTTTATTTATAAGTGTTCTCTCCAGAACCTCTTGGTGTTCCTTTGTCAGAAGCTAAAGATAGTGCAATAAATATAGTAGAACTGTATATGTATATGTTATTTAATTTGGATTTCACTAATTAATATTGGCTCCTGTTTGTATTAATTTTCTGTTAAAATCATTTAGTTCATTAAACACTTAATGAATGGCTTGTTTACTAAGGAAGGTACTGTGTGTAGAGCGGGCTGGAATTGGGAGATGAATGCATTAGTTGAAAAGCTGTTCTAACTGGTTTTAGTAGAGTGTAACTTTCTTAGGCTTGAAGCTTTAGAAAACACTCTGAAACTTGAAATGAAAGCTTCCAAGGAAAAATTATGTAAATAATATAAGAAAAATAATTGAGGTCAATACATCAAACATATATAGGCAAACGTTTGATATCTATAATATATTCACAGAGATAAGAGAAATATCAAGATGAGTGGGAGTAAAACAAAAATAGAAAATTCACTTGGGCAACAAGTGAACAAGAAAATATTCAAATTTCTAATAAATAAAATTGGCAAATGAAACAGTAATGAGAAATTGAAAATATGGGCTAGCAATGGCTAAATGAGGTTGTCACATCCTCTTGCTAAAAAGTGACTCTAAACTTGATGAACTTGGTGAAGATAACAATTTTGGAGCTCTAGAAATTGACCCAAATTATATAATCCTCTGAGAAATATTTATACACAAAACCCCCACAGAACTTCAGGTAAGAACAGTGGCGGTATGTGGCCTGTTTGCTTGGGTTACCTGTTGTGTCCCCTCATTCCCCCACTGCTCTGTTGGCATGGAGGCTCTGCCAGGCAAAGGCAGGGTGAGGACCAGCCACTGTACTGCTGCGGTCAAAAGGGATTCACTTGATTTGGACCACCATCATCAGCAGAATTGGACATCTCCACGATAGGGTCCGTGCAGAATGCCACTGTCTCTAGCTTAAGACTGCCGTTGTGATTAGGGCAAAATGTTCTTTTTTTTTTAAGATTTTATTTATTTATTTGACAGAGAGAGATCACAAGTAGGCAGAGAGGCAGGCAGAGAGAGAGAGAGGAGGAAGCAGGCTCCCTGCTGGGCAGAAAGCCTGATGTGGGACTCGATCCCAGGACCTGAGATCATGACCTGAGCTGAAGGCAGCGGCTTAACCCAGTAAGCCACCCAGGTGCCCCAGGGCACAATGTTCTTGACTGAGGAGCAGCAAAGACCGGAAATTATCCAAACTATCTCCCTATGTGGGCTGTTTGCACGTGCAGAGAAGGCTCCAAAAGCTCCAACAGCCAATAAAGCACTAGGCAGACTTAGAAGGGCTTGAATTTTTGATGCACTCCCCTAGTTCCATACATATTCATTGAAGAAGATGGAAACCTAATGGGCGTGGGGTGTTCAATACCATCCTCTGACTGACTGCCATAGGAGTGAACACTATGAGCCCAGGCTTAAGGGGCACCTGGGTGGCTCAGTCAATTAGGGTTAGGGTCCTGGGATCGAGCCCTGCATTGGGCTCCCTGCCTCAGCAGAGACATTATGACCATACAAAACAAGGGAGACAAGATCTTATAAATAAATAAATAAATAAATAAATAAAGACAGATTTCATAGATTTACCTAAGGCAAGTTAGTAAACAAACAAAAACCAAACACGAATGACTTACTATGATTCTATTATCTATTATATTATCTATATTATATTATCTATAATGTCCTATTTGCAACAAAACATGATGAGGCAGTCATACAAAGAAACAGTAAAGTGAGGGCACCTGGGTGGCTCAATGAGTTAAAGCCTCTGCCTTCGGTTCAGGTCATGATCCCAGGGTTCTGGGATTGAGCCCCAAATCGGGCTCTTTGCTCTGCAGGGGCCTGCTTTCTCCTCTCTCTCTCTGCCTGCCTCTCTGCCTACTTGTGATCTCTGTCTGTCAAATAAATAAATAAAATCTTTAAAAAAAAGAAAAAAAAAAGTAACAGTAAAGTGTGATCCATACCCAGGAAAAAAAGTAGTTAATAGCTGCCTCTCAGTGTCCTCAGATATTGGGTTTAGCAGACCAAGACTTCAAAGGAGTTAAATACATGTTCAAAGAAGTAAATGAAGTTATATTTGAAAGAATTTAAGGACAGTATGACAGCAATGACTCGACAAGTAAAGAGCCAAGAATTAAAAAACAGAATTAATTCAGAATTCTGGAGTTGAATAGTGTAATGACTGAGATAAAAAATTCACTGGAGCCAGTGGCAGGGAGGAGGGGTCAGCACCTGGGTGGCTTAGTCGGAAGAGTGTAGGACTTTCTATCCTGTGGTCCTGAGTTTGAGCCCCACATCGGGTGTAAAGATAACTTTAAAAAATAAGCTTAGATTGTAGATGGCAGAAGAAACAGTAAGTGAACTTGAAGATAGGCCAGGAGAAATGATCTAATCTGAACAGAGAGAACAGAATGATAAAGGTGAGAAATGGATGTGGCAAAAGACAAAGTGAAAATCATGGAAGCTTCAAGAGAAAATTACTCATGGGCTTATGGATGCGGTTAAAGGCTGACTTCTCATCGGAAATAATGGAGGCCAGAAAACAATGAGATGACCCATTCAAAGTGTTAAAGTTAAAAAGAAAACCAAAATTCTGTTCAACTAAATTCCGCCGAGAATCCTGCATGCATCAAAACTATCCTTCACAAATGAAAGTAAAATAAAGATGTTCCCAAAAAACAAAGATGGGGAGAAGTGGTTGCTAGCAGATATGTCTTTCAAGACATACTAAATGAAGTCCTTCACAATGAAAGGAAATGACATTAGATTTAACTTGAATCCTCAGGAAGAAAAGAAGGGCATCAGAAATGGCAAATATGTGCATTAAAAAAACTTTTAATTATACCTTCTTATCATTTCTCCTCTTAACTTCCTTTAAAGACAAGAGTGCTTAAAGCAATAATTATAATCCTGTACTGTGGAATGTGGAACATATATAGATGTGATGTGACAATAATAGCACAAACTCTTTTAAAAATAGGGGAAGGGGGAGCCCATCAAACAGAGAACACTTTATCTCTGGGACTAGTAGTATTCTGATAACAAAGACAGACCATACAAGAAAAGAAAACAATAGACCAATATCTTAGGAACATAGACACAAAACTTCTTAACACAATATTAACAAACCAAATCTGGAAACATATAAAAGGATTTATTCACCATGAGAAAATGAGATTTGTCCCTGGAATGCATGGTTGTTTTAACACCCCCAAATTAATTAATATAATATGCCATATTAATAGAATAAAAGCAAAGACCACACACCATCATCTTTAATGCAGAAAAAGCATTAATAAAAGCCCAATACCCATTCTTGATAAAAACTCCTAACACACGAGGAATAGAAAGGAGATTTCTCAACCTGATAAAAAGCATCTATGGAATACAGCTAACATCATTATGATAAAAAACTGGATGTTTTACCCCTAAGATCTGGAAGAAAAAAACGAAGGAAGGAGGAAGGAAAAAGAAATAAGAAGTTAATGGCATTCAAATTGCAGAGAAAGAAATAAAGTTGTTTTTATAAGCAGATGAAATGATTCTTTATATAGGATATTCCATGGAGTCTACAAATGGCCAGAACTAATAAAGAAATTTAGTTTGTTAACTATAAGTTTGTTAACTATAAGATCGGTATACAAAACTCAATTCTATTCCCAATTCTGTTTTCTATTCCCTGAAAAACAAAAACAGAAAATGAAATTAAGAGAGACTATGGTTGGGCGCCTGAGTGGCTCAGTGGGTTAAGCCACTGCCTTCGGCTCAGGTCATGATCTCAGTCAGGGTCTTGGGATCGAGTCCCGCATTGGGCTCTCTGCTCAGCGGGGAGCCTGCTTCCCTCTCTCTCTCTCTGCCTGCCTCTCTGACTACTTGTGATTTCTCTCTGTCAAATAAATAAATAAAATCTTTAAAAAAAAAAGAATAAAAGTTGTAGGACTGACACTAATTGATTTCAAAACTTGCTATAATGCCACAGTAATCAAGAAAGTATGGCATTAGCACAAGGATAAACCTATAAATCATAACAGAATTGGAAATCTAGATAAAAATGTTTACATTTATGATCTTTGGAGAAAGTGGACTTTCTCCAAGGGTACTGAAACAGTTCATTGGGGGGGGGAAAAGATAGTGTTTTCCACAGGTGGTGCTGAGACAGTTAAGTATCTTCATCTCTTCCTCACATCCTACACCAAAATTAACTCAAAATGAATCATGGATCTAAATGTAAAAGCTAAAACTGTAAAAATTCTAGAAGAAACCATAGGAGAAAATCTTAGTAAAGTTGGGTTAGCAAAGAATTCTTAGATACAATACCAAAAGTGCAGTATAATGAAGGAAAAAATAGATAAATTTAACTTTATTAAGTTAAAAGCATTTACTTTTTAAAACATACCATTTAGAAAGTGAAAATATAAGCCACAGACTGGGAGAAAATGTTTGTAGATCATATAACCAATGAAATATTTGTGTCCAGAATATATAAAGAACTCTTAACAGTTGGTTATAGCTTAGTCATCCAATTAAAAGTGGGCAAAAGAACTTTGGAAAACAGTGTAGAGATTCCTCAAAAAATTTAAAATAGAGCTACCCTATTACCCTGCAATTGCACTACTGGATATTTACCCCAAAGACACAGATGTAGGGAAAAGAAGAGCCATATGTACCCCAATGTTCATAACAGCAGTGTCTGCAATTGCCAAGGAGTCAAGATGCCCTTCAACAGATGAATGGGTAAAGAAGATATGGTCCATATATACAATTGAATATTATGCAGCCATCAGAAAGGATGAACACCCAGCTTTTGCATTAACATGGGTAGGATGGGAGGAGATTATGTTGAGTGAAATAAGTCAAGCAGAGAAAGTAAATTACCACATGGATTCACTTATTTGTGGAGCATAAGGAATAACATGGAGGACATTAGAAGAAGGAAAGAAAAGTGAATTGGGGGAAATTAGAGGGGGAGACAAACCATGAGAGACTGTGGATTCTGAGAAACAAACTGAAGGTTTTGGAGGGGAGGGAGTGGGGGGATGGGTGAACATGGTGGTGGGTACTAAGGAGGGCATATATTGCATGGAGCACTGGGTGTGGTACATAAACAATGAATCTTGGAACACTGAAAAAATTTTTTAAAAAGACAAAAATAAATAAAAATGGGCAAAAGAACCTCCTCAGGCCCTGGAGAACCTCTCCACCCTGGAAAACCTGCCTGAAATTCCCAAGTCATGGAGATGACCTCTTCCAGATCACATTTTATACCTATTCATCTCCTCTTCTCAAAGAGGAGCCTCCAGCCGCAGTCTAGAAGGTAGAAGCAACGTAGTAAGAGCTGCTGTTTACTGAGTGCTAACTGTGTGCCAGACACTTGACCTATGTGGTCAACTGGATAGTGGGCCCAAAGATATCCCCATCCTAATCCCTGGAACCTGTGAATGTGACCTTATGTGGCAAAAGGAGCTCTGCAGATGTGATGGAATCAAAGATCTTGAGATGCAGGAATCATCCTGGATTGTTCAGGGTGTCCCTAAATGTGATCACACTCACCCTTATAAGAGGAAGCAGAGGGAGGTGGGATGACAGGGGAGGAGAAGGCGAGGTGATGACAGAAGCAGAGACTGGAGCAGTGTGATATGAAAATGGAAGAAGGAGCTGTGAGACAAGGAATGGGGCAATCACTAGAAGCTGAAAAGTCAAGGGATTGGATTCTCCCCTGAAGCCTCCAGAAGAAACCAGCCCTGCCGTCACCTAGACTGTAGAGCTGGGACACTGATTTCAGACTTCTGACCTCCAGAGTGTAAAAGAATAAATCTGTGTTGTTTAAACCTTTACCCCCAAAATGGGCAAAAGATTTGAATACACTTTTCAACACTACAAATGGCAATGAAGCATGACTAAAGATCCCTTTTTTGGGTCCTATGATTTAATTTCTTTTCTTTTTTAATTTTAATTTTTTTGCATTTGACTAAAGATTCTTAAGATCACTAATCATTATGGAGATACATATTTTAAAACCAAAATAAGATATGTCTATTTACCCATCATAATAATAAAGTATCGAATATTGATGACAATGTGATGAATCTGGAACTCTCCTACATCGCTGGTAAGGAATACGAAATGGTGGAGCTACTTTAGAAAATAGTTTGGCGTGCTTAGTCAGTAGGGCATGGGACTCTTACTTTTGGCTCTGATCATGATTTCATGGTTGTGGGATCAAGGCCCATGTTGGGCTCCGTGCTCAGTGGAGAGTCTGCATGAGATTCTCTCCTTCTCTCTTTGTCCCTACCTCCGCATGTTCTGTCTCTCTCTCAAATAAATAAATCCTTATTTATTTATTGGGCACTTTCTAAAAAGTTGAACATTTGCCACAAAACTGAGAAATTTCACTCCTGGGTATCTACCTATGGTATATGAAAGTGTATGTCCACACAACGACACCTGTTCAAGTGTTCACAATAGCATTTTTTATTATAACTGAAAACCTGGAAGCCACCCAGATGCCCATCTGGTGAGTGAATATGTTTTTGGAGGATATTGGAAATGTACTAATGCTGGACTGTGGTGACGGTTGCACAGCCTTATAAATGTACTTGTTTTCGTTGAACTACTCACTTACCCCTAAATGGGGCTGATTTCTTGGGAGAGTGTGGTGAAACCGACAAACTCATGCTTTGAAAATTGTTAGGAACATTTGGGAAAATAAGGCAGCAATAGATAGTATGTATAAATATGATAGTGTAAGTGTTTGGATTTCACTCACTCTTAAAAATGTTTATTTGGAAATAATTCCAAGGAAGAAAACTGGTCTCACGTGCAGGGAATCTTCCTGGCAGCATTCTCTCTACAGTTGTAAAACTGGAGACAATCCAGTAGTCTCATAATAGTGAAATGGTTAATACATCGTTTTGATGAAATATGTTTTCATTTAAAAACAGCTATGACTGGCATGACCAGATGTGTATAGTAGTCTCATAATCAAAGAAAAGAGTCTTTAAAATTATATGTTTGCTCTAATTAAATTGTGTAAAATTATGTATACTGGGCCCATGTTGGAAGGGACTGTTAACTGTGTGCAGTTGACTCTTATTACCTTTTTAAAAATCCTATTATTCCGGGGCGCCTGGGTGGCTCAGTGGGTTAAAACCTCTGCCTTCAGCTCAGGTCATGATCCCAGGGTCCTGGGATCGAGCCCCGCATCGGGCTCTCTTCTTGGCAGGGAGCCTGCTTCCTCCTCTCTCTCTGCCTGCCTCTCTGCTACTTGTGATCTCTGTCTGTCAAATAAATAAATAAACTCTTAAAAAAAATCCTATTATTCCTGCTATAAAATTGTCAGAATAAGACAGATATGGCAGTAGGAGGAGAAAAAGTAGCAACAAGCAGTATGGGAGGTATTTAAATTTGAATAGAAAAGAAGAGATGGATGGATGGATAAGAGTTTTGTTTTATAGATTCAGTTAGTTAGGATATGGGGTTGGGAGAGAAAAGAGTTTCTATGCCCAATGAATTTCGGGCTTTTTCAGAAGATGATGATTCCATTACTAGACAAAGAAAATAGGTCTAAGGGCCACAGGCAGAGACAGCAATCACATTTTCTGTTATGTTACTGAGCACGCACATGAAATAAAGGTATTCTCTTAATATTATCTCCCTTTTGGATGTTGAGTTTCAAGTGCCACTGCGGTCTCCAGGTTGAGATGTCCAAAGGGCAGAGTGAAATGGGTATATAGAAGTTTGGAGAGAAGTTGGACTAAAAGGATAGAGATGGGGACCATCTAGCACGTGGTCGCTAGAGCTGGAAGAGTTCATGAAGTTGATCGCTGGACATCCCTGTGACGTGAGAGCACCTGCTGGAGACGATGAGTGCCCGCTGTGAAGGGGTAGAGCTCTAAGTGTGTAGGAGGCAGCCAGCCAGTCTGTTAGGAGATGTTTGGCAGTGACCGGAAGGAAAGAGGTGAGACAAAACTCAAGTCATACATAGCAAGACGGTAGAAAGGACTTGTTACAGAGGTCTTCCTGAAGATTTTAGGGTGAAATTTTCCTTTGCTTGGAGAACCACCCAGAGTCTTCACTAATGTGAATGCGCGTCTGCCTCTCTCTGACTTGAATGTATTTGCCCAGCAGATATAGACCTTCCCCAATGAAGCAGAAACAATTTCATCAGGTTCTGCAACTGAAACGATTGTTGGCCGTAATGGTAATTTTTCTACTGCAGTGAGAAAAGAATTTTAAAAATCAATTTCTCATTTTAGTGACTCTTACAATGACTCTTCATCAGAAAACAAACCCGCTTGCCAGTTTTGACAGCTTTCTTGTTAAAAGCAGCGTTTTAATCTTTTCCGCAAGTGTATAAATAAGCCTTTTAAAAAAGTAACTTTAGGGCAGCTGAAAATCATTACAGAGATGGAGGGCTTTCCTGATGAGGTCCGACAAAAAGATCACAACTCCTTAGTCTGAAGTTACAGAGGTGAAGCTGGGCAGAATTGGAATCAAAATTGATAGAAACTGTGAGGAAACACAAACCTGGGCTATACATTTCAGGCAACGAAATAAGAGACAGTCTTCTGGATGATAAACGCGACCTTGTGGGCTCTTTGCTAGTATTAAGAGATACTGTAGAGAAAAATGCTTTGTAATCCATCAAGCACTATTCAAATATATGATGTTATTATTAGAACTTGGTGGGTGGTGTTTTGGAAAAATAGAAGGGAAAAAAACCCTACTTTGGTAGTTGGGTAAGGTGCGTGAACCAAGAGAATAAGAATAGAATGCCTGCATAAGGTCACAGGCACTTGCACCTGAGTGGATTTTTAAGGACCGGTGGGGTCTTTTCTGTACATTCCCTCAACTCTGAAGTTGAACTACCATATGCCCCTTATCTATTTGTTAATGGCCCAATCATAGATGGGATA
>NW_022476441.1:0-7500 GCF_009829155.1 Mustela erminea
TGAGCTGACTGGGTGCTGGGCTTCCCTGAAGTAGGAGGCATTCCACCCTGGGCGGGCGGGGTGTCCCCAGCTGCTCAGCTTCTGTGAAGGGGGGGCCTTCCGCCCTGAGCCAGGCATCCTCAGCTGCCCAGCTTCACGGTCGTATATCATCCTTCTCCCCAAAGACCTGTTGCCAGTATACGTTTTTCTTAAGGCCATATCTAAATGTGCTTGGCAACTAGTAAAATCCTCCAGGGGTTGCTGTTTAAGTAACACATTGTTCTGAGGGGCAGCAGCAGGCTACCCTGGGGGCTGAGTTGAGGAAATGCTTCCTGCTGTGCAGCGGAATCAGGGTTGTTGTCCAGGGTCCTCTGATGGTGGGGGTTACTTTAGATGGGAGTGTAGGTTTCTTCCTCTCTGAGGGAACTGTAGAGCTTCCAAGTGCACGGTTTCCACATACGTAGCAGTCAGATTCTTGGGTTTTCACAGAGGGGCCCTTCATCTGGGGAGTTTGGGGGCCAGGCCTCTTGGGATAGAAGTCTGAAAACAGAAACCAGAGTTATGGCAAGTGCCTCGGGGCACGGCAGGCTCGATCTGCTGCTGCTGAGGCGGGTTCCCCAGTGGGCTGACATCAGGGTGGTCGTCCGGTGGCACGTTAGACTCCGAGTTGTGTCCAGGGACGCACCAGAAACTGTGGGTGTCTCAGAGTGGCACGCAGGTGTCTCCCAGTCTGATGGTTCTGCAGATTTCCAAAAACCACGGTTTCCTCATGTGTGTGGGTTACAGTCCTGGGGTGTCCCTGAGGCACCTTTAATCTTTGCCGGCATGAGTCTCAGAGGTGCCTATCAGCGAGCTTGGGGAACTTGCCTCTGGGTATGGATGCCTGTCCATCCCACCTAGGATTAGGGTTTGGGACTGCTATGCCCTTACGCCCCATGTGCCCTCGCCGATGCATCCCCTCAAGGCTGATTTTATGGCATGTGTCCAGTGGCACAGCAGAATCCGATTTTATGGCCATGGGGTCCTCTTGCGGTGGGGGTGGCATTAGGGAGGTTGACAGGTTTCTCCCCATCTGAAGGTTTGGTGCAGCCGCAAATCACAAGTCTTCCCATGTGGTGGTTGGAATCCTGTGGTTTCGCTAAGTAATCTGTAATCTTGCGGACGTGGGGGCCGGATCTTTTAGGATGGAAGTTTGAAAACCCAAACGGGGGTTAAGGTAAGGGTCTAAGGGTGTGGCAGGCCCTAACTGGCCGGTGAGGAGGCGGACTCCCTAGTGGACTGATTGGAAGGCATCCACAAGGCGGGGGTCGGATCCCAGGTTCCAGTTCAGAGGATCACAGAAGCTGGGCATGGCGCCAGGCGGCATGCAGGAACCTGTACAGATCTAAATGGAACCATTTTGCTCTTGGAGCCTGGGAAGTGCTTGCGTGAATCTGCGGTAACACAAATGTGGTGAATTTGGGGGCAAGGACTTTGAGTCTGGAAGGCTGTATAGCAAAAATAAGGTTAGAATTAGGTCCAACGGGCACAGCAGGTCCAATTTAACAGCAGAGATGTGGGTTAGGGTTAGGGTTAGGGTTAGGGTTAGGGTTAGGGTTAGGGTTAGGGTTAGGGTTAGGGTTAGGGTTAGGGTTAGGGTTAGGGTACGGGTTAGGGTTAGGGTTAGGGTACGGGTTAGGGTTAGGGTTAGGGTTAGGGTTAGGGTTAGGGTTAGGGTTAGGGTTAGGGTTAGGGTTAGGGTTAGGGTTAGGGTTAGGGTTAGGGTTAGGGTTAGGGTTAGGGTTAGGGTTAGGGTTAGGGTTAGGGTTAGGGTTAGGGTTAGGGTTAGGGTTAGGGTTAGGGTTAGGGTTAGGGTTAGGGTTAGGGTTAGGGTTAGGGTTAGGGTTAGGGTTAGGGTTAGGGTTAGGGTTAGGGTTAGGGTTAGGGTTAGGGTTAGGGTTAGGGTTAGGGTTAGGGTTAGGGTTAGGGTTAGGGTTAGGGTTAGGGTTAGGGTTAGGGTTAGGGTTAGGGTTAGGGTTAGGGTTAGGGTTAGGGTTAGGGTTAGGGTTAGGGTTAGGGTTAGGGTTAGGGTTAGGGTTAGGGTTAGGGTTAGGGTTAGGGTTAGGGTTAGGGTTAGGGTTAGGGTTAGGGTTAGGGTTAGGGTTAGGGTTAGGGTTAGGGTTAGGGTTAGGGTTAGGGTTAGGGTTAGGGTTAGGGTTAGGGTTAGGGTTAGGGTTAGGGTTAGGGTTAGGGTTAGGGTTAGGGTTAGGGTTAGGGTTAGGGTTAGGGTTAGGGTTAGGGTTAGGGTTAGGGTTAGGGTTAGGGTTAGGGTTAGGGTTAGGGTTAGGGTTAGGGTTAGGGTTAGGGTTAGGGTTAGGGTTAGGGTTAGGGTTAGGGTTAGGGTTAGGGTTAGGGTTAGGGTTAGGGTTAGGGTTAGGGTTAGGGTTAGGGTTAGGGTTAGGGTTAGGGTTAGGGTTAGGGTTAGGGTTAGGGTTAGGGTTAGGGTTAGGGTTAGGGTTAGGGTTAGGGTTAGGGTTAGGGTTAGGGTTAGGGTTAGGGTTAGGGTTAGGGTTAGGGTTAGGGTTAGGGTTAGGGTTAGGGTTAGGGTTAGGGTTAGGGTTAGGGTTAGGGTTAGGGTTAGGGTTAGGGTTAGGGTTAGGGTTAGGGTTAGGGTTAGGGTTAGGGTTAGGGTTAGGGTTAGGGTTAGGGTTAGGGTTAGGGTTAGGGTTAGGGTTAGGGTTAGGGTTAGGGTTAGGGTTAGGGTTAGGGTTAGGGTTAGGGTTAGGGTTAGGGTTAGGGTTAGGGTTAGGGTTAGGGTTAGGGTTAGGGTTAGGGTTAGGGTTAGGGTTAGGGTTAGGGTTAGGGTTAGGGTTAGGGTTAGGGTTAGGGTTAGGGTTAGGGTTAGGGTTAGGGTTAGGGTTAGGGTTAGGGTTAGGGTTAGGGTTAGGGTTAGGGTTAGGGTTAGGGTTAGGGTTAGGGTTAGGGTTAGGGTTAGGGTTAGGGTTAGGGTTAGGGTTAGGGTTAGGGTTAGGGTTAGGGTTAGGGTTAGGGTTAGGGTTAGGGTTAGGGTTAGGGTTAGGGTTAGGGTTAGGGTTAGGGTTAGGGTTAGGGTTAGGGTTAGGGTTAGGGTTAGGGTTAGGGTTAGGGTTAGGGTTAGGGTTAGGGTTAGGGTTAGGGTTAGGGTTAGGGTTAGGGTTAGGGTTAGGGTTAGGGTTAGGGTTAGGGTTAGGGTTAGGGTTAGGGTTAGGGTTAGGGTTAGGGTTAGGGTTAGGGTTAGGGTTAGGGTTAGGGTTAGGGTTAGGGTTAGGGTTAGGGTTAGGGTTAGGGTTAGGGTTAGGGTTAGGGTTAGGGTTAGGGTTAGGGTTAGGGTTAGGGTTAGGGTTAGGGTTAGGGTTAGGGTTAGGGTTAGGGTTAGGGTTAGGGTTAGGGTTAGGGTTAGGGTTAGG
The DNA here is from genome assembly GCF_009829155.1 of Mustela erminea. NCBI lineage: Eukaryota > Metazoa > Chordata > Mammalia > Carnivora > Mustelidae > Mustela > Mustela erminea. The sequence goes on from NW_022476441.1 coordinate 3,405, forward strand.
GTTAGGGTTAGGGTTAGGGTTAGGGTTAGGGTTAGGGTTAGGGTTAGGGTTAGGGTTAGGGTTAGGGTTAGGGTTAGGGTTAGGGTTAGGGTTAGGGTTAGGGTTAGGGTTAGGGTTAGGGTTAGGGTTAGGGTTAGGGTTAGGGTTAGGGTTAGGGTTAGGGTTAGGGTTAGGGTTAGGGTTAGGGTTAGGGTTAGGGTTAGGGTTAGGGTTAGGGTTAGGGTTAGGGTTAGGGTTAGGGTTAGGGTTAGGGTTAGGGTTAGGGTTAGGGTTAGGGTTAGGGTTAGGGTTAGGGTTAGGGTTAGGGTTAGGGTTAGGGTTAGGGTTAGGGTTAGGGTTAGGGTTAGGGTTAGGGTTACGGTTAGGGTTAGGGTAAGGGTTAGGGTTAGGGTTAGGGTTAGGGTTAGGGTTAGGGTTAGGGTTAGGGTTAGGGTTAGGGTTAGGGTTAGGGTTAGGGTTAGGGTTAGGGTTAGGGTTAGGGTTAGGGTTAGGGTTAGGGTTAGGGTTAGGGTTAGGGTTAGGGTTAGGGTTAGGGTTAGGGTTAGGGTTAGGGTTAGGGTTAGGGTTAGGGTTAGGGTTAGGGTTAGGGTTAGGGTTAGGGTTAGGGTTAGGGTTAGGGTTAGGGTTAGGGTTAGGGTTAGGGTTAGGGTTAGGGTTAGGGTTAGGGTTAGGGTTAGGGTTAGGGTTAGGGTTAGGGTTAGGGTTAGGGTTAGGGTTAGGGTTAGGGTTAGGGTTAGGGTTAGGGTTAGGGTTAGGGTTAGGGTTAGGGTTAGGGTTAGGGTTAGGGTTAGGGTTAGGGTTAGGGTTAGGGTTAGGGTTAGGGTTAGGGTTAGGGTTAGGGTTAGGGTTAGGGTTAGGGTTAGGGTTAGGGTTAGGGTTAGGGTTAGGGTTAGGGTTAGGGTTAGGGTTAGGGTTAGGGTTAGGGTTAGGGTTAGGGTTAGGGTTAGGGTTAGGGTTAGGGTTAGGGTTAGGGTTAGGGTTAGGGTTAGGGTTAGGGTTAGGGTTAGGGTTAGGGTTAGGGTTAGGGTTAGGGTTAGGGTTAGGGTTAGGGTTAGGGTTAGGGTTAGGGTTAGGGTTAGGGTTAGGGTTAGGGTTAGGGATAGGGTTAGGGTTAGGGTTAGGGTTAGGGTTAGGGTTAGGGTTAGGGTTAGGGTTAGGGTTAGGGTTAGGGTTAGGGTTAGGGTTAGGGTTAGGGTTAGGGTTAGGGTTAGGGTTAGGGTTAGGGTTAGGGTTAGGGTTAGGGTTAGGGTTAGGGTTAGGGTTAGGGTTAGGGTTAGGGTTAGGGTTAGGGTTAGGGTTAGGGTTAGGGTTAGGGTTAGGGTTAGGGTTAGGGTTAGGGTTAGGGTTAGGGTTAGGGTTAGGGTTAGGGTTAGGGTTAGGGTTAGGGTTAGGGTTAGGGTTAGGGTTAGGGTTAGGGTTAGGGTTAGGGTTAGGGTTAGGGTTAGGGTTAGGGTTAGGGTTAGGGTTAGGGTTAGGGTTAGGGTTAGGGTTAGGGTTAGGGTTAGGGTTAGGGTTAGGGTTAGGGTTAGGGTTAGGGTTAGGGTTAGGGTTAGGGTTAGGGTTAGGGTTAGGGTTAGTGTTAGGGTTAGGGTTAGGGTTAGGGTTAGGGTTAGGGTTAGGGTTAGGGTTAGGGTTAGGGTTAGGGTTAGGGTTAGGGTTAGGGTTAGGGTTAGGGTTAGGGTTAGGGTTAGGGTTAGGGTTAGGGTTAGGGTTAGGGTTAGGGTTAGGGTTAGGGTTAGGGTTAGGGTTAGGGTTAGGGTTAGGGTTAGGGTTAGGGTTAGGGTTAGGGTTAGGGTTAGGGTTAGGGTTAGGGTTAGGGTTAGGGTTAGGGTTAGGGTTAGGGTTAGGGTTAGGGTTAGGGTTAGGGTTAGGGTTAGGGTTAGGGTTAGGGTTAGGGTTAGGGTTAGGGTTAGGGTTAGGGTTAGGGTTAGGGTTAGGGTTAGGGTTAGGGTTAGGGTTAGGGTTAGGGTTAGGGTTAGGGTTAGGGTTAGGGTTAGGGTTAGGGTTAGGGTTAGGGTTAGGGTTAGGGTTAGGGTTAGGGTTAGGGTTAGGGTTAGGGTTAGGGTTAGGGTTAGGGTTAGGGTTAGGGTTAGGGTTAGGGTTAGGGTTAGGGTTAGGGTTAGGGTTAGGGTTAGGGTTAGGGTTAGGGTTAGGGTTAGGGTTAGGGTTAGGGTTAGGGTTAGGGTTAGGGTTAGGGTTAGGGTTAGGGTTAGGGTTAGGGTTAGGGTTAGGGTTAGGGTTAGGGTTAGGGTTAGGGTTAGGGTTAGGGTTAGGGTTAGGGTTAGGGTTAGGGTTAGGGTTAGGGTTAGGGTTAGGGTTAGGGTTAGGGTTAGGGTTAGGGTTAGGGTTAGGGTTAGGGTTAGGGTTAGGGTTAGGGTTAGGGTTAGGGTTAGGGTTAGGGTTAGGGTTAGGGTTAGGGTTAGGGTTAGGGTTAGGGTTAGGGTTAGGGTTAGGGTTAGGGTTAGGGTTAGGGTTAGGGTTAGGGTTAGGGTTAGGGTTAGGGTTAGGGTTAGGGTTAGGGTTAGGGTTAGGGTTAGGGTTAGGGTTAGGGTTAGGGTTAGGGTTAGGGTTAGGGTTAGGGTTAGGGTTAGGGTTAGGGTTAGGGTTAGGGTTAGGGTTAGGGTTAGGGTTAGGGTTAGGGTTAGGGTTAGGGTTAGGGTTAGGGTTAGGGTTAGGGTTAGGGTTAGGGTTAGGGTTAGGGTTAGGGTTAGGGTTAGGGTTAGGGTTAGGGTTAGGGTTAGGGTTAGGGTTAGGGTTAGGGTTAGGGTTAGGGTTAGGGTTAGGGTTAGGGTTAGGGTTAGGGTTAGGGTTAGGGTTAGGGTTAGGGTTAGGGTTAGGGTTAGGGTTAGGGTTAGGGTTAGGGTTAGGGTTAGGGTTAGGGTTAGGGTTAGGGTTAGGGTTAGGGTTAGGGTTAGGGTTAGGGTTAGGGTTAGGGTTAGGGTTAGGGTTAGGGTTAGGGTTAGGGTTAGGGTTAGGGTTAGGGTTAGGGTTAGGGTTAGGGTTAGGGTTAGGGTTAGGGTTAGGGTTAGGGTTAGGGTTAGGGTTAGGGTTAGGGTTAGGGTTAGGGTTAGGGTTAGGGTTAGGGTTAGGGTTAGGGTTAGGGTTAGGGTAAGGGTTAGGGTTAGGGTTAGGGTTAGGGTTAGGGTTAGGGTTAGGGTTAGGGTTAGGGTTAGGGTTAGGGTTAGGGTTAGGGTTAGGGTTAGGGTTAGGGTTAGGGTTAGGGTTAGGGTTAGGGTTAGGGTTAGGGTTAGGGTTAGGGTTAGGGTTAGGGTTAGGGTTAGGGTTAGGGTTAGGGTTAGGGTTAGGGTTAGGGTTAGGGTTAGGGTTAGGGTTAGGGTTAGGGTTAGGGTTAGGGTTAGGGTTAGGGTTAGGGTTAGGGTTAGGGTTAGGGTTAGGGTTAGGGTTAGGGTTAGGGTTAGGGTTAGGGTTAGGGTTAGGGTTAGGGTTAGGGTTAGGGTTAGGGTTAGGGTTAGGGTTAGGGTTAGGGTTAGGGTTAGGGTTAGGGTTAGGGTTAGGGTTAGGGTTAGGGTTAGGGTTAGGGTTAGGGTTAGGGTTAGGGTTAGGGTTAGGGTTAGGGTTAGGGTTAGGGTTAGGGTTAGGGTTAGGGTTAGGGTTAGGGTTAGGGTTAGGGTTAGGGTTAGGGTTAGGGTTAGGGTAGGGTTAGGGTTAGGGTTAGGGTTAGGGTGTTAGGGTTAGGGTTAGGGTTAGGGTTAGGGTTAGGGTTAGGGTTAGGGTTAGGGTTAGGGTTAGGGTAGGGTTCGGGTTAGGGTTAGGGTTAGGGTTAGGGTTAGGGTTAGGGTTAGGGTTAGGGTTAGGGTTAGGGTTAGGGTTCGGGTTAGGGTTAGGGTTAGGGTTAGGGTTAGGGTTAGGGTTAGGGTTAGGGTTAGGGTTAGGGTTAGGGTTAGGGTTAGGGTTAGGGTTAGGGTTAGGGTTAGGGTTAGGGTTTAGGGTTAGGGTTAGGGTTAGGTTAGGGTTAGGGTTAGGGTTAGGGTTAGGGTTAGGGTTAGGGTTAGGGTTAGGGTTAGGGTTAGGGTTAGGGTTAGGGGTTAGGGTTAGGGTTAGGGTTAGGGTTAGGGTTAGGGTTAGGGTTAGGGTT
>NW_022476442.1:0-17506 GCF_009829155.1 Mustela erminea
TTCTCATCACAAGACCTAGGGCTATAAAACCTCTTAGGGAAGAAAAACAGGACAAAAGCTTTATCACATTAAATTTGATGATGATTTCTTGGATAGGACACTAAAAGCACAGACAACATAAGATAAAATAGATAAATTCAAATCCATCAACATTTAAAACTTTTGTGCTTCAAAGAATGCCATCAGCAGAGTGAAATGGCAACCCATGAATGACAGAAAATATCTGCAAATTCTCTATCTGATTAGGGGTTCATATCCATAATATATAAAGAACGTTGTACATCCCAGCAAACAAAAACTCAAACACCTTGATTTTAAAATGCACAAAGTACTTCAATAGACATTTATCCAAAGAAAACATACAAATGCCCAAAGAACACATGAAAAGATGCTCAACATCAGAAGTCATCAGGGAAATGCAAATCAAAACTACAGTGAGACACCACTTCCCACCCTTTCGCTATTTTTTTTTTTAATGGGAAATAAGATGTGTTGATGAGCATGAGTTGGAGCTGCGGTGCACTGGTGGGAATGTAACACAGCAAAGCAGACAGTTCCTCAAAAACTTAAAAATAGAATTGCCACAGAATCCAGGAATTGCACTTGTTGGAATACACCCAAAAGAACTGAAAGCAAGGTGTCAAAGATATTTGTTCACCCAAATTCACAGCAACTTTATTCACTACAGCCAAAAGGTGGAAAAGTCCACGGATCCCCCAGGAGAGGAGATGAGCAGAACTGGCATATATATATATTGTAAAACATTCTTCAGAATTCGACACATGCCCCAGCACTGATCGACCTAGAGGACATTATGCTACATTAGATCCGCCTGTCACGGAAGGACCAAAATGGTATGACGTCACTTAGATGAGGTGCCCGGATGAGTCAAATTCATGGATACAGAAAGTGGAAAGGCGGTTGCCAGGGTCTGGAGAAAGGGAGGGATGGGGAATTAATATCTAGAGGGCAGTGAGTTTCAGTTCGGCAAGATGGCAAGGATTCTGGAGAGACCACAATGTGAAAATGCTAATGCCATTGACCCATCTACTTAAAAATAGTTACAAAGCTAACTTCTATGTTATGTCTGTTTTTTTTTATATTATTTTTTTATTTTTTATAAACAAATATTTTTATCCCCAGGGGTACAGGTCTGTGAATCACCAGGTTTACACACTTCACAGCACTCACCAAAGCACATACCCTCCCCAATGTCCATAATCCCACCCCCTTTTCCCAAACCCCCTCCCCCCAGCAACCCTCAGTTTGTTTTGTGAGATTAAGAGTCACTTATGGTTTGTCTGTTTTACCACGATAATAAATATTTAAACAAAAAGTGCACTTCCATTAACGTGCATGAAACCCAGCCTGATTTGTGATGCAGTGAGAAACCCAATTCCTCACATACACTCCCTGGGGTGATGGGGAACCCCACTCAACCCCACCCCTCAGTGCAGATCTCCTGGTCACCTTGTGCATCAGCCACCATGCTCACTCCCAACATCATGGCAGTGAAATGGGACTCACCTGCCATCATGCCTCGTTTGGAGTCACAGAGTGGCAGGATGCTTGGCACAATTTCTCACCTGTTCTAACACAGTGGGAATATACCCACCACCAACTTCACACAGTGAGGGCCCCCAAATGCCTCACTCTGGTGTTTCTTTTTGTTTTTGTTTTTGGTTTTTTTAAGGCTTTATTAATTTATTTGAGAGAGAGAGAATGCATGTGCATACACTGAGAGAGAGCACATAAGCCGGGACAGGAGAGAGTGAGAAGCAGCCGCCCCACTGAGTAGGGAGCCCGAGGCGGGGCTCGATCCCAGGACCCCAGGATCATTACTGAGCTAAAGGCAGATGCTTCACCACCTGAGCCCCCCAGGCACTCAGAATGCCAAGTCTCTTAACCTAGATGTAGCTACCACCAACAACTTTTATCTTCAGGGTAATAAACTCTGACTCATTAATCCAAACAGAACAGTGAAACACAGGAAGTTAACAATCCATGACTCCATTAGGATAAAGGCAGAGGCTTCCCCTCTCACCCCCTTATGATTTGCATGGGGGCAGGGTGTACAGCTGAGCAGTCAGGTCTCACTGAAACTCCCCCACCCCACCCCAAGAACAGGTAGCAGCCTCTCCCAGAAGGTTGTGAGCCTGTCCCCACTGGGCTTCTTGGGGACTGCAAAGCAGGAGAGGGTCATCTCCAGAGGCTGCCCAATAGGCTAAGCAGGATCGAGGTAACAAAATCTGCCTTTGGCAAACATAAAATGTCTAATTAAAAAAAAGTATAACTTGGGAGTCACAATGCTAAAATCAGGAGTAAGAAGCAGAAAGCAAAACCGAAGCACATTCAGCTGAAAAGTGTGAAGGAGAAACTTAAAATGAGAGTTGAAAATGACACGAAATTGCTGAATGGAGAGCCTTGGCTCTGGGGTGCTGTCCAGCCCCCTGCCCAAGGAGCTGCGGGAAGACTGGCAGTCAAGTGGCAGGCGTCTAAGGCTCTGCACGAGGTGCTGGAGCCGGGAACTTCCATCTGCCTCTCCCCTGTGTCCCCTATCCTTCTGATTCATTCCTGACCTACAGTGGTTCCTCAGGATCAGGCTCCAGGTTTGGAGTGATCCAGAGAACAAGAGGTATAAGGGCTGGATAGGAAGATCTCCTAAGAAAGCGGCTTCAGAGAGAAAGGATATGAAAGCCAGAAAGGCAGAGAGGGAAGTGAACTCAGAGACACCGTGTCCAGGCCAGACGCAAGTCTAGGATGCCTGTCTTCACTGCCTTGTATTTACCTGAACCAAGATGCCCTGAGATGCTGAGCAAGTCCCCAGCCCAGGATGAGGCAGGCGATGCATTTTCCCAATGCTGAGCAGCTCTCTTTGCTGGCACCCAAACCTGGAAGAAACCGCCTTGGCTACTCTGCATTTCACTCCCACCAGAGAGAAACCATCAGCAGCGGCACCATGGGGGAACTCTGAATAAGATGGCAGAGCTCTAGGGACCGAGCCCAGGAGGAGCTGGGACAGCAGCCAAAACACATCATTCTGGAATGCCACAGAGGATCTCAAGGGCAGCAAGTGCCCAGACATCTCCTGACCACTGTCCTTGGGTGCACCTTCACTTGCAGAACCCAAACCTTGGGGGACCCAGATCTGCCTCTACCCTCCCAAGGGCATGGCCATCCTCTCATGCCTCCTCCCCCTATTCTGTAAGGCTTTCTTCTGCATGGGCCAGGAATGGATCTCAAATCAGGCAACAAGAACAAGAGCGAAAAGGAAAATAAACAACTATGTTGATCTTACCTAACACTATTCTAGGGTAGCACTGAAACTGACCATTGTGCAACTCGGAGCTTCAGTTTCTCATTCTGCAATGTGAAGACACCTGCTGAACAAGACCAAATGACATAAAGCACCTGGAATGCTTGAAACCACGTCTGGCTCATAGTGAATGCTCACTAAATGTTGGACGCCAAGCCCCGGGCATCATCTTGGCTCACACACCCGCTTCCTTCTCTCGGTCCCACTGCATGTTGCACTTGGGGTGCTCTTTGCTCATCTTCCCACATTCTTCAAAAGCATTTTTCTTCAATTTCCTATGAATTCCAGATTATTGCCCCTTGTTTCCTCTCTTACCTCCATCCCAATACCTGCTGAATCAAGTGGATTAGCAAATTCTGTAAGAACAGAGTATATCTTGAATTGGTTCTTCTTACCTTCTGTATTACCACTCTGATCAAAACCTGTATTATCTCTCAATGGAACATTGCAGAAGTTTCCAACTGGTGTTCCTGTTCTTGTTCTTACCTTCACCCCCCCATTTTTTTTTAACATAGCTTCTAGGTTGGTTGTTAATGCATATATAACAAGTTAAGGCCTTCCCCTGCTCAAAGCCTTTCAACTCTTCAAATGAAGTCAGAATTGCTTATCACAGATTAAATGAGCCCCAGGAGTGGCTCCTGTCTCTCACTCTTGCCCATCAGATCCCTGCCACACCAACCTCTTCAATGTCGTTCCAACATGCCAAGTCCTTTCTTTTTTTTCTTTAATTTTTCAGAGAGAGAGTGGGAAAGAGAGCGAGCACAGGAAGACAGAATGGCAGGCAGAGATGGAGGAAGAAGCAGGATGCCTGCCGAGCAAGAGCCTGATGTGGGACTTGATCCCAGGACGCTGGGATCATGACCTGAGCCGCAGGCAGCTGCCTAACCAACTGAGCCACCCACGCGTCCCGTGACAGGTCCTTTTGTACTCATGCTCTTTGAACTTGCTCTTACCCCTGCCCTTTTTCACGGACTCTTCATAAGGCTGGCTCCTCCTTGTCACCTGGACCTGGCTCTGTCCTCGGAGAAACATTCCCAACCTGTCCTTCCTAAATAGTGTGGCTCTTCTCTTTCAAAGAGCCCTTGACTTCCTCAAGCCCTTTGTACAATCCACCAAGACTTGTACCCATTTCTTTAACACCTTCCTATGTCTCCAAACCAAAGCTTCTAGAGAGCACGAACCTGGCTTGCCCTTTGTAAGATCTTCTTTCTGGCTTCTGAGAGTTTCAAGCATATATTAAGCACTCAAAAGAAAAACTGGGGAATGAGGCCTTCAGCAATTGGTCAAATTGCTCATTATAAAAAATTTAAAGGATCATTTACTAAAAATTTATGCCATGCTTGATGCAATGGAGAGTGTAGAACTTACTTATGTTTTATAGAAGACATCTGAGGGTAGGCACTGTCATCCTGACTTTACAAACTGATGTAAATCCATTGAGACAACAGGTGACTGTTGGACTTAGTGGGTTTGACCTAAAGTCATCCATTTAGACCTGTACTCTTCTTCCCTCTGCCCAGAAATAAGCATGAGAAATTCCCCCACTATATATGGGAGAGCACCCGCAGGCTGGTGTCACCTTAGGGATCTTACGGACACTGCTGAAAACACTATCTTCTATTTGCTTCTCTAGCTCTTTAAGTTTCCCAAACCATTTGCTTTTGTTTTATTTCCTTATATCTCTGTTCATGGGTTCATTCAACTACCTATCTCTTATGTCTCTCAGCAGACAACATCTGGATAGGAAAACAGCTTAGATATAAAATATGGAAAGTGTCAGTGCGCAGGGACCAATAAGGACCTAGAACAATGAGGATATGGAACCACTGACTCAACAGGGAGATTCAGATGTGACCACGGAAGTGATATTTGGAGTGAACCCCGAATCTTGAAGAAAAGATATGAAGCAACAAAAGAAAATCAGGATATTTCTGTGAGAAGCCCACCAGGTAGTTGGGTAGGTGTTGTTACTGTTTTAGAGTTTATTACACAAACTAAGGCCCGGTGAATGTTTTGCCTTGAGCCACCTAACATAAGGTTATATAGGTACAACAATTCCTCCTGCTCTTGACCTCTTCCCTCAACAGCACAGTCTTATTCAAAGACACTTTCCACGCCAGTCATGTTTTCATGTGTCCCAATTAAAGACACACACATTAATTGCATCGGTGGATTCTGATGACGTCTAATTCAAAGACTGTGGGGTGAAGGTGGTTTCCGTGGAACAATTGGTACAACTCCTAAATTACGACTTTTCTTTCAGCAGCTTATAAATGGCTTTCTGTTATCATTAGTAAAATCTCTTATTATGAGCATAAAAATAATAATAGTAATAGAGATAGTAATAGAGTAATAGATAGTAATAGTAATAGTAATAGAGTAATAGTATAGTAATAGAGTAATAGATAGCAATAGAGATAGTAATAATTTAATACATATATTTTCCTTGTGTATATTTTGATATCCTCTTTTCATTTGACTTGCATTCAATTAATCAGATTTTTAAAATATCCACCAATAGTTTAATATTACAAAACATATTTGGTATGCTTATGCATGTGTACAGATGACTTGGCAATTCTTTTTCTTTCCTTAATGTTTTTTTTTTTTCATCAGATACCTATGGATTGTGTACTTTGTTCCAGACAAGGGGTAGGCACTGGGGATAGAATAGTGATTGAACAAGGTGAAGCCCTTACAGTTATGGCGTTTAAGTGTGTGTGTTGTGTGCCAGGGAAGAGATCTGACAAAGCCCATTGATCAGTAAGTCCTATGATAGGGATTACCATAGGGTTCCATTGCAGTGCATATAAAAGTCCGAAGCCCAATATGGAGAAATTATAAGCACTGTCAGGAAAATACAGGCTGAGCTGAGACCTGTATATACATGAAGGACAGTTGCAAGGGGAAAAGGACAGTGAGCAGGGTGAGGGAGGTTAGAGGGACTGATATAGTACAGAAGGCAATATGTTTCCTCATGGCCCTTAGCATATGCTGCACACTGGACCCTAACTCCCCTTTCCTAGTTTCTAGGACTACCACAATTACCCCTAATGAATCAGAAATTAAGGTACTTATAAAGAAACAATTGGCTGATTGGCTGCATTGTTATGGCAAGAATTATGGGTTTCTTTAAAAGATCCCTAGTGTTTAGATATGCCACACTCTGACTCCAAACGCTTTTCAGCTACAATAAAAGGCCAAGAGAACACGTCCTGCATTCTCTTTTTGCATGAGTACACATGATGACATGAAAAACGTGGTCAAGCTCTTTCCCGCCTGCTGGGGACATAAATTCAGACTGCATTAGGATAGCGAGCAACACCTTCCCGTTCCACATTGACCCTAGGAGATTGTGCGACTCTCTTTTCAAAAATCTCCTATTGTTAATGACAATCAACCAGAGCTGAGTGAAGCTGAGATATTAGAAACATAAGTATTTGCAAATACTTGTGGTACTGGCTATGCCCTAACTTTTTCCTAGTTCGTTCAAATCAAGCACATCTGCTCAGTTGTATGATGGTACTTGGTGAAAAGTTGCTGTCATAGCCCACCGTTGTGTTCCTTCCGGCAACGATTATTTTTTCACAATTTCTGCAGGTAATTTCAGTAAGTGCTACTGAAAAAACGATGATTCCTAAAAATAAATTTGCAAACTATCTTAAGAAGTCAAAACACGATTTTCTTTTTCTCTCACTATAAGCTATGGGTGCTCATGGTGGTTATAAAGGATGAACTGTGTTTTTAAATATTAAGTTTTTAAATGCACAAGTCATTTATTAACACAATGACATTGTTCAAACTCCAAGTAATGATTTTATATGAAGAAAATGACACCACCCACATGTTTTTAAAGGGCAGCAGCTGGGGTTTTCTATGTGAGCTAGATCATTATCTGCTGAGTTAGAGACCCTGATCAAAGACCATAAGAAAACACTAATCCTTGCCGATTCCATTCATTTGCAGGAGGTTATGTAAGTATCCAGTCAGAAGAGTTTATGTGCCATATTTTTAAAGAACAAGAGGAGGCCTTTTACTATCTTAGGTCCCTTTATCTGAGCTACACTACATAATCATTTGTCTTATACCTTTGGTTCAACATTCTTTATATGTTTAAGCTATCAAGAATCCTTTTTAGTATTTCCTAAATCCTTTTTGGGCATGACTACTTTGGCCAATATTTGTGGTTGTTAGAAAAAAAGGTGTGATCTCGATACTATGTGAAAATCAGTAAAAATGCAGTATTTGATTTTTAGGTTTGTCCTCTGATAATTAGATGATGTCCAGATATTAAGATTTATGGAATGTAATCAGTGGCTGAGTAATTCTGGCCATTATTGGAAGTTTTGTATATAAGAAGGAAATGCAATGTTCACCAAGATACTAAACATCAAGAGAAATACAAGCTTGTTTCTGAGGAGATCGTGAGTATAACTTCTGCTGGGCAACTGTATTTGAATTATTGAACTCCTTTTTTCCCTATAAACCCTTGAATTTTTTAAGAGCTTTAATATTTGTTGCATATTCATCTATATAAATGTATATATATATATAATGTATATATATTCATCTACATAAATGTGTCTATTTAAGTTAAGTCTCATTCTTTAAAATCCTACTTATTTTTTCTTGGATTTTTTTATTTATATGTGAACTTATTAATTACTAGATGACAGATTTGCTTATTACTTCAGCATTTTTATATTGAACGCCTAATGTGAACATTTATCTCTCTTATTCTTCCTTCTGAGAAGCAAAAATCAGTCCTCTAGTGTCATGAGTTAGCTGTATTAATATACTATATTGAATAATTTAATTTTATCTAAGTGCTATTGAATCAACCTTTATTAATACCATTGCTAAAACTCAGAGGCTACTAATGCATTTCTTCAAATTATACACCTCTCCAAATAACTTTAGACCAAATTATATAAACCCCTGGTCGATGTCCCAAGCAGCCCCTTATAGATGTTGGCCTTAGGCCATCCTAAAGAGGCGTTATAGTGGAGAACATAATCATTGGAGACAGACTACCTTGTCTCAAACATGGGGTCAATTTCTTTCAAGCTACCTGTTGGCAAAGCCCTTTTTATAGCCTCACCTCACTTATCCATAAAAAGGGGACTGAAATGCTATCTACTGCCCAATGCTGGGTCTTGACTGCAGGATTCTGAGATCATGACCTGACCCGAAGGCAGACACTTAACCCACTGAGTTTCCCAGGTGCCCCGGCACTTAGTAGTTCCTTAACGAATATTTATTCAATGACTTATATCTGACGCACTAAAAATGAATTGATTTGAAACTGTCCTTCACATGGCATCTCTTCAAATATTTGGGGACAAACATCACTTCTCCCTTGGAGCTTTTTCACCAGCTTAGTATCTGAAGACCTGTAGTTGGTGATTACAACATAGAAGGGACTTCAGATGTTCTGGGTCTAATGTCAAATAGTCTGTCTATGCTGAGAAATAAGTGATAATTGCCATCACAAGATCAGAAAATTAAAGGGCTATGAAAGTGCTCCTTTGGAAAAGGTTTGTAAATTGCAATTTCTATAAAAATGCAAAAATGGTAAAGAACATCAGTTTAGTTCTAGTAAGTTTGAGTATAAGCGGGATTCCTTATTTTCCTATAGAAAATGCTGACCAGCTTTCCCAACTACCACATGTTGACAAGCAAGACTGATAAATTTTTAATTGGGCAACCCCAGTAACTCAGAATAAAAAAAAAATCATTCCTTTTATAACCAGCAGATTTTGTCACTGGGCAGTATGGCTTTATAACCAACATGCCCAACAATTTTGGTGTTCTAGTTTTACTTTTCAAATGAGACCTTTTTAATTTTATAAATGGTACTACACAAACTGTATTAGATAAACCAAATGAACTGAATTCTGTGCCTTTTGTTTACAACCAGCTCAGATAAATTTTCATATAAATACATATAAATACTATCTCACTTTTTTATCTTTGGGGAGTATTATAGTATTTCTTTTTAATTTTGTAATTTAAATACAATTGCTATATAACATTATATCAGTTTCAATGTACACCATTAATGAGTCAATATTTTTATATATTGCAAAATGATCACACATCCGTCACCACACATAGTTACAGAATTATTTGTTCTTGTGATGAAAACCTTTAAGATCTACTCTCTTGGGACTCCTGGGTGGCTCAGTTGGTTAAGCAGCTGCCTTCGGCTCAGGAAATGATCCCAGCGTCCTGGGATTGAGTCCCACATCGGGCTCCTTGCTCCGCAAGGAGCCTGCTTCTCCCTCTGACTCTGCCTTCCACTCTGTTGGCCTGTGCTCACTCTCGCTCGCTCTTTCTCTGACAAATAAATAAATAAAATCTTTAAAAAAAAAGATCTACTCTCTTAGCAACTTTAAAAAATACATTATTGTTATCAACTATAGTCCCCATGCTGTACGTTATATCCCCCTGACTTATTTATTTTATAGCTGGGAGTTTGTACTTTTTAATCCACCTCTCTCATTTCATTCCCCCTCTACCTCCCTGCCTCTGGTAAACACCCCTGTGTTCTCTGTATCCATGAGTTCAGTTGTTTAGGTTTTGTTTGGAGTTTTTTGTTTTTTTGTTTGTTTGTTTGTTTGTTTTAGATAACACACCTAATGAGATCATATAGTATTCGTCTTTCTCTGTCTGACTTATTTCACTTAGCACCATGCCCTTGAGGTCTATCCATGTTGTCACAAAAGGCAAGATTTCCTTCTTTTTAAAGGCTGAATAGTATTCCTGTGTCTGTGTGTGTGTGTGTGTGTGTGTGTGACATTTTCTTTACTCATTTTTCCATCAGTGGACACTTACAGTGCTTCCATGTCTTAACTACCATAAATAATTCTGCAGTGAACATGGGGGTGGCAATATTTTTTGATTTAGTGTGTTTTTCCCCCTTTGGATAAATACTCAGAAGTGGAATTATTGAATTATATGACAGTTCTATTTATAACTCTTTTGAAGAACCTCCATACTGTTTGTGTACCAATTTACATTCCCACCAACAGTGCACGAGGTCTCCCTTTTCTCTACACCCAAGTCAACACTTGTCATTTCTTGTCTTTTTGATAATGGCCATGCTAACAGGTGTGAGGTATTTCATTGCAGTTTTGATTTGCATCTCACTTTTTTTAAACAAGAAGTATCACATTCTGTTGTATGGTTTGCATGATGATTTATAAGATTATGTTCTCTACTGATAGGCACTAACTTAAGTCATTCCCAATCTTTTCTGTTATATACAATGCTGTAGTGAAAATCCTCATACATATAGACGGTTTTAGATACATTTGTGGTTATAGCTGAGATTAAAATCTAAATGTGGAATAGAAGAATTATGCATTTTAAATTTTCATAAATATTGCCAGGTTCCTCTTGAAAAACCTAGCAAAAACTTACACTCCCACAAACACTTAGGTCTCTGTTCCACCCAATTTTGCCATCACTATGAATTATCAAACTTGATTTGATAGGTATTATAACATTATAGTTTTAATTTACATTTCATCTATTATAAATGTAACAGAATATTTACAAATGTTTTTAAGTTGTAAGGTTTTAGGCCACTTTTCTCTCTAGGAAAGCTTTTTCATGTGCTCAGCCTGTATTTATTGATTTGTTTGTCTTTTTTCTTACTGATTAATAAAAGCTAATAGATATTAAAGAAAGTAATCCTTTGTCATAGAAGCTACAGATATTTTGTGGAAGTTAACATGTTTTTTTACTTTTTTAAAAAATTTTTTATTTTTTATAAACATATATTTTTATCCCCAGGGGTACAGGTCTGTGAATCACCAGGTTTACACACTTCACAGCACTCACCAAAGCACATACCCTCCCCAATGTCCATAACTCCACCCCCCTCATGTTTTTTCACTTTTGTAAAAAGACATATTTATTTTAGAAAGAGTAAGAGAGATACAAAAAGCAGGAGGGGCAGAGTTAGAGGGAGAGAGAATGTCCAGCAGACACCCTTCTGCCTGTGGAGCCTGACATGGGGCTCAAACTCACCACCCTGAGATCAGGACCTAAGCCCAAACCAAGAGTCAAACACTTAACCAACTGCACCATCCAGGAGCCCCTGTTTTTTTGATTTTATAAAATAGCTTATAAAAGCCTACCAAATTTGAGAGGACGTTATGTGAAAGACTGATCACATACATAATAGCAGTAATGTGGTCCCCTTGAAATGATATTTAACTTCTCTGAGAAGTAGGTTGTTGTTTCTTACCTGTAGAATATGAGGGGGTTGAATTACAAAATCACTAAAATTCTTTTAATATCATGATACGGGTTTTCCTCTTTGTTGTTAGATACTTTGTTGTTAGATATTTTGAGCAACTGTTGGTGGCCATAAGTCCATATAATTATCTCAGATTAATAAGCATTTATGGGGGAGCTATCATAAACAATATTAAAGACATCATGATGGGTTTGAACACATGTTGTATTGAGATAGAATCTAAAAGAATGAAATGTTGACACAATGCCACCCAACCCCAACACACACACATGACTTGGGGCTCTCAAAAAGAGTTGACAAAAGCCTTAAACGTAAGGCCTAATAAGAACATAATATTATGCCAGACAATTAGAAGACATTTTGATCAATTAAGCTGAGCTCAATATGACTTGAAAATCAAGTAGGAAATGTTCTTAAAAGGCATCAAGGAGAGTGAAACATGTGAAGCATTAAAATACCTATGCCGACCATCACATGTCCCAGTTTACTGCCCCAAACAGAATATAATCAAACCTTGCATGAAGGTAAAACTAGCACATAATACAAGTATTACGAAAGTGTCATAGGCTAACCACTTCCATGGTTTCTTCTGTTTCAGACAAGAGCAAAATGTGGTTGCTATTAACCGTGGCAAGTTTGATATCTGCACTTGGAACCACACATGCTTACTTTGAAAAATTACATCCTATAAGCCCTGAAGTGACCATGAATAGTGTAAGTTACCAGAGTTGTGGGGCAGGGAACCCACAGAACCAAGAGCTACTACCATGATTTAGAATCATGGCAAGCTGAAGCTTTTACATGACCAGTCAAGAGTAACTTATCTACTTACTAGATGCATTTAAAAACTCAACTGAAACTAGAAGCTTTGTTTTTCTTCATCAGAGTCAGATGATCTCCTACTGGGGTTACCCAAGTGAAGAGTATGATGTCATTACAGAAGATGGTTATATCCTTGGGATCAACAGAATTCCTTATAAGAAGAAAAATTCAGAGAATATAGGTATAATCCTCCCTCCTTTCCTTTTTCTCCCTTCCTCCTTCCCACTCTCTTTTCTTCCCTTCATTCCGTCCTTGTTTCCTTCCTCCTTTCATTTCTCCCTAAGGACTTAAGTGAGTCTTGCTCATTCTAGAAATGCAACCATGATGAGACTTTATCTCCAGTCTTGAGAGAGATCACCATGAAGTCAGGGGAATCATGTACAGATAGTTATAATAATTCATGATAAGTGCAATCCTAGAACTCTACAGAGGACATTAAACCAGAAGTTCTAGTACAGGGGCCTAACTCAGCTGGTGGAGATCAAGGAAAACTTGCTCTAGAAATAATGACTTAGCTGAGTCCTGGAGGATCAGGAAGAGTTAGCCAGGATGTGTGTTACCATGGGGAGGAAAGGGAGGTGATCTGAGGCTCATTTCCTCACTTAAACAAAAATTTTATCTTGTTCTCATCACAGGAAAATTGTGAAGTACAAGGAGAATAAAATTAAGCAAGATCACCTATCACTTTACCACTCACAAGCCACTTAAATTAACATCACACTGAATTTCCTTAGAATACAAGTTTCTCAATAGTCTTCTGAGGTTAAACTGCACGTCTCAAATGCACAATCTGATATGTTGTGTTGCTTGATAAACCACCACCATAATTAAGATGATGTATTCAAATATTCAACTCAATCAAGCAAAAGTATTTCATTCTAGCCGTCCGAAAGTCTATATCCTGTCTCCATGTTTACCTGAGAATGAGGAAAGAGGATATAAAGCTTGGATACGATTTTCTCCCTCAGGCCAGAGACCTGTTGCATTTCTGCAACACAGTTTGTTCACGTCAGCCACAAACTGGATCTCCAATTTGCCCAAAAACAGCCGGGCCTTCATTCTGGCAGATGTGGGCTACGACGTGTGGCTGGGGAACAGCAGGGGGAACACCTGGGCCAGGAGAAACCTATACATCTCCGGAGACTCCGTGGAATTCGGGGCTATCAGGTAAAGAAAAGGGACAAGGAAAAATGGACGAGAAAAATAAAATCGAGTTTAAAAAGCATGGGTATTCATGTTTGCCTATTCCAATCCAGTCCCCTTTTAATACATTACACTCTCAGGAGGGAAGAAGCAAGTCCTTTTTATTCTAATCCCTTCTTGGATTCTGAGTCCAAGGGTAGCTTTCCCCCCATGATCTCAGTACACGTGATGATCAGATTACCTTTTCAAATGGAATGAGCGAAATGACCGAAGCAAGGAAATTTGGTGCCTTAGCAGATTCCAAAAGGAAGATCCGTCGAGAATTGGGAAGATACCCAAGCTCAGTTGGGGTTTCAAGAATGCAAGTAACCATCAATAGTGTGGAGAGTGTGAGGGAGTTAATATGGACACCATGGCAAGCTTTTCAAACGTTTCCTTTCTCCGGCACTCTCATGTCCCATTCCTATAAAGTACTGATGGAGGGGGAAACAGAAGAGATTTCAGTGATGCTGCTAAAGCCTAGAAAAGTGCTCTAAGTGTTCTAGGGCCCACAAGGAAGCTCGTGTCTCGGGGGGTGGGGGCGTGAGAAAGAAAGACAGGTCAGGTGGGCTCCGCGGGCCACACTGAGGCCTTCAGAGCTCACTCTGCGCACAATGAGAAGTTGCCAAGCAGTTTCCAAAAAGGCATTGGCAGAATCCCATTTCCATTTTCCAAAGACCATTCTGGCTGATCTCTGAGTAGTAAAAGAAAGGGCGCTCTGACTCATCTCAATTGACCCCAGATTGTGTATAATCTGTGTACAAATGATGATTAAGTCTGACATTCATTTTTAGGGATAGCAAAAATCCCCACTGACAGAGGCTATCTTGTTTGGATTAAGGTGCAGTTGTAACTCTCCATTTCAGAAATAACATCAGCTCTTGATAAGAAGCCAGCCCCACAAAAGCACATGACACTCCCTCCCGGTCTATAAGCAGCAATGCTTAGAGAAGCCAGTTTTCTATTTTCCCAGAGACAGGCTTAGCTATAAATAGGCTTGACTTTTAGAAATTATAGCAAGGGAAAGTATTTAGTTTTATTTTGTCTTCGTTTTTTTGCAACTTTGATGAGATGGCTAAATACGACCTCCCAGCCACGATTGACTTCATTTTAAAGAAATCTGGACAGGATAAGCTGCACTATGTTGGCCACTCCCAGGGCACCACCATTGGTAGGTAAAAGCAGCTGAAGCAGGGGGCTTTTGTTTGTACAGACCCCTTCCCAGTGGTTATGCAGGCATGTCGGTCATTGTGCTAACTGCTTTCCATCCATCGTATAAAGGATTGACTATGACAATCCAATGATATAGGGACAATGATCAAATCTGTTGTATATATGGGGAAATAACTTGTGCAAGGTAACACAGGTAGGACGATTAGGGTAGCTCAGATCCCAGCTCAGGCCATCCTACTCCCAAGCCCGTAATCTTAGACACTGCACCTCCTGGCCTCTGGACTGAACATCCCATCCACTCAACCACATGAGTGGAACATCTGCAATGTGTCCTAAGAATATAGCAATAAATAAAGGAGATGAAAACTTCTGTCCTTGTGCTACAGATACTCTAGCGGGGAGGCAGAGAAAGTAACAAGGGTTATAAAGTAAAATACAGAGTAGGTTAAACAATGGTAATGTTATGGGAAGCGAGTAAGTCAGGAAAGGCTATGAGGAAGCATCAGAGGGGACACGGTGAGTTCAGATAGAGGATACCCCCAGCACTCTCTGAGTAAAGGCATGAAGGAGATGGGGGGACCGGGGTGTGAGTCATGTGTATGCCTGAAAGACTGTTGTTCTGAAAAGAGAGAAAAGCAAGTGCAAAGGGCCTGAGGTTGCAGACTTTTCAACAAATGGCAATGAGGCGATTCATTGTGTGGCTGAATCAGACACAAAGCAAGAGACCAGATGCGGTCATGGTCTAAGGAGGGTAGACTGTTCAGAGCTTTTGGGGTCTTATAGGGAATTTAAGTTTTACTCTAAGTAAAAAGGGAAACCAGAGCAGAGTTTTGAAGATGGGAGTACCAGGATCTGACCTCAAGGCCCTCAACAGGATTAGAAGTTACACAGTACCATTAACAGAATCCCCCCAGTTGCTGATGAGGAACAAGGGTAGGGGTAGAGGAACCAGTCAAAGGATTCTTAGAGTGACCCACAAGAGGCATGATCGTGACCTGGATGCGGGTGGGTAGCTGTGGTGTACAGTTAGGTTCTAGATATGTTCTGGAAGAGGAACCTATAGGATTTGCCTCCACATTGGATATGGGGCATAAAGGAAAGAAAGGGGTCAAGAATGATGCGAGATTTGTGGTCTGAGCACCTGGGGTGATGGATATGCCCAGTCCATGAGGGGGATGGCTGTGAGAACAACAGATATGGTCCAGGGGGACAGGGGCTCTGTTTTCTCACTGTTGGGCACCGGACACCTGCTGGAGATCTGAATGTACAAAATGTACAAGAAAGAGGGTGCAATATCCAGTAGAGTGAGTTCAGACAGGAAAGGGGAGGAGCCCAAGGACGAAGCCCAGGCTGCTCTTAGTCTAGAAGATGAGGAGGAATCAGACGAAGGAGCTGGGACATCATGGTGACAGTGCTATGGGGAGACAGGAGTACCTTGTGTTCTGGAGTCAAGGGAAGAAAGTGTTTCAAGAAGAAGAAGGTGGTCAGCTGTGGAAGAGGCTACTGATAAGTCATGGGAACTGAAGTCTAAGAAGGGACCATTGGATTTGGCAGCCGGACTGGAGGAGGGGCCTTCCACCTCAGAGGAGTGGTTGGGATAAAGTATAATCCGGTGAGCTCCCGAGTGCATAAGAGAAAGCTTTAGGAGAAAGGAAAAGGTGGAAGCAGAAGGGGAAGGAAGGGTCACAGAGGAGGAATAATGATGTATTTTATGCTAGTCTCTGCTCTCAGCCGATGACTTGATTCTGTGCTGGGAAGCTAAGCAATCAGTAGGTCCATATATAAACATCGATGCAGGGAACTGGGTGAAGTTGGTGGATGGCGAGTGGGTATCACCTATAGAATTTTTTTGTATATATATATTTTTAAATATATTTATTTTCAGCATAACAGTATCATTATTTTTTCACCACACCCAGTGCTCCATGCAATCCGAGCCCTCTACTATACCCACCACCTGGTACCCCGACCTCCCACCCCCCCGCCACGTCAAACCCCTCAGATTGTTTTTCAGAATCCATAATATCTCATGATTCACCTCCCCTTCCAATTTACCCCAACCCCCTTCTCTCTAACTCCCCATGTCCTCCATGCTTTTTGTTATGCTCCACAAATAAGTGAAACCATATGATAATTGACTCTCTCTGCTTGACTTATTTCACTCAGCATAATCTCTTCCAGTCCCGTCCATGTTGCTACAAAAGTTGGGTATTCGTCCTTTCTGATGGAGGCATAATACTCCATAGTGTATATGGACCACATCTTCCTTATTCATTCATCCGTTGAAGGGCATCTTGGTTCTTTCCACAGTTTGGTGACCATGGCCATTGCTGCTATAAACATTGGGGTACAGATGGCCCTTCTTTTCACTACATCTGTATTTTTGGGGTAAATTTCTAGGAGTGCAATGGCAGGGTCATAGGGAAGTTCTATTTTTAATTTCTTTAGGAATCTCCACACTGTTCTCCAAAGAGGCTGCACCAACTTGTATTCCCACCAACAGTGGAAGAGAGTTCCTCTTTCTCCACATCCTCTCCAACACCTGTTGTTTCCTGTCTTGCTAATTTTGGCCATTCTAACTGGTGTAAGGTGATATCTCAATGTAGTTTTAATTTGAATCTCCCTAATGGCTAGTGATAATGAATATTTTTTCATATGTCTGATAGCCATTTGTATGTCTTGATTGGAGAAGTATCTGTTCATATGTTCTGCCCATTTTTTGATATGATTGTCTGTTTTGTGTG
>NW_022476443.1:0-16668 GCF_009829155.1 Mustela erminea
AATGGTGCCATTTAGAGCTGCACAGAAACCTCAGAGTGGGAGAAACATGCATACCCCCAGAGGGCAATACCAGCATCTAAGCCCCATGACCCAAAACCTCAAGACTCTGATCTGCCGCCTGACGCCCACCCTCAACTCAGCCCTTCAGGGAGCCCTCCTCAGTTCTGAGAGATCAGTCATGCCATGCCTCTAGGCCCCAACCCTAACCCTAGGGTTGGGTTTTCAGGCTTCCATCCCAAGATGCCCGGCCTCCAAGCCCTCCAGAGTGGGGACTCTGGAGCCACACCACAGCACTCAGCAATGCCTTCCATAAGTTAACCATGCCCTATGGATCTGCACAAAACTCCCAGTTTAGGAGAAACCTGCATGGTCCTCAAGGCCACCCCCATTTATGGAGGTCATCCCTGGATAGTGATTCACATTCGGACACAGAGTTTGAGCCTCGTCCTCCAGTCATCCACCCAAGTAGCTGGTCTCAGAGCCAGAAGATTAGACCTTTCATGCCCCTAGTCCTATCCTTACCCTAGCTTCTGTTTTCAGGCATCTGTCCCCAAGGCCTGGTCTCAAATCCGTCCACATGTGGGACCCCCTTAGCCATAAAACAGAACTCCTCCTGTTCCCCAGAAGGAAACCTTCCTATTTGGAGTTGTGCAGAACCCTCAGAGTAGGGAAACCTACATAGCTCCTGAGGCCACCCCCACTTTCAGAGCCTGTTCTGGACACAAACCCGCATTGTGACCCTCAGCCTAATCCTGGTTGTCAACTCATCCCTCTGAGGAGCTCGCGTGAAAGCCAACATATCTGGCCTGCCAATGCCCTAGGCCCCAAGCCAGCAATAGGCTGGGTTTTCCGGCATCCATACCTGGAACCCTGCACTTGAATCCCTCAACATGGTGTACCCCTGATCCAGAAAACACAGCTCCTCCTGTCCCCCAGAAGGAAATCTTGCTATTTGGAGCTGTGCAAACTCCCCGGAGCAGGAGAAACATCCATGGCCCCATGAGGCCAGCCCCCGTATTTGGTGTCCCTCATGGACATCAACTCCCGCCTGAGTGACCACCTGACACTCGCCTTAAGTTGAAATCCTGGGAGCTCTTCTCAGCATCTGGAGATCAGGCCTGCCATGCCCGAGTCCCTAACCCTAAACCTAGGTTGGGTATTCAGACTTTTGTCCCCAGAGTTTTGCCCAAAAGCTCTCCAGATTGGGGACCCTGGAGAAACACCACAGGACTCTGCCTGCCCTGCAGAAGGATACCATGTCCTATGGAGCTGCACAGAAACTCCTGTTTAGGAGAAAGCTGCAAGGCTCTCACTTCCAACCTCGAATTTAAGCCAACCTGGACACTAACGTGCAGTCTGGCACAGCCTGTGCTCCTCCTATCAAATTATCCTCTTGGGTATCTCACCCCAGAGCCAGCAGATCAGGTCTGCCATACCTTTAGGCTGCAATTCTAACTCCAGGGTTTTCAGGCGTCCATAGGGTTTTCAGGCATCCATACCCAGTGCTCATCTCTCGAATACTTCCATACAGGGGACCGCTGAGACATAAACACTACTCCTCCTTTCCTCCAGAATGAAACCGTGTTATTTGGAACTACACAAAACCCACAGAACAGGAGAAATTTCCATGGCCCCATTTGGCCGGTTCCATATGGACATAAACTCAAGCCTGAGTGACCACCTGACACGTGCCCTAATTTCAGATCCCAGGGAGCTAACCTCAGCATCTACATATCAGGCCTGCCATCCCTAAGCCTTAACCCTATCCCTCGCTTGGATTTTCAGACTTCTTACCCAGAGTCCTGACCCACAAGCCCTCCAGACTGGGGACTCTGAGCCACACCACAAGACTTTGCCTGCCCTCCAGAAGGAAACCCTGCCATATGAAGATGCACTGCCTCCAGATTAGGAGAACCATGCACTACCTCCAATTCCACCCCACATTTGTAGGCCACCACTGTCACTAATACAGTCTGGCACAGCCTGGGCTGCGCCTATCAAATCAACCCTTTCTGTAGCTCACCCTAGAACCAGTAGATCAAGGCTGCCATGACCATAGGCCTTACTTAACCCTAAGTTGGGAATTCAGTTATCCATACCCAGAGCCCTGTTCTCAGTATATCCACATGGGGGATAATTGAGCCAGAATTCAGGACATATCCTATCCTGTCTCCCAGAATGAAACTTTGCTATTTGGAGCTACAAAAAAAAAAAAAAAAAAAAAAAAAAAAAAAAGAAAAGAAAAAGAAAAAACCCAGAGTGGGAGAAATCTCCAAGACCCCATTACACAACCCCACATTCAGTGCCTTTCATGAACACAAACTGTAGCCTGAGCAAACGCCTGACATTTTCCCTAACTTCACCCTAACTTCACATCCCAGGGAGCTCACCTCAGCATCTGAAGATCACGCCTGCCATGCCCAATGCCCAAACCCTAACCCTAGCATGTGTTTTCGGGCATCTGTCCCTAGAGGCCTAGTCTCAAATCCCTCCGTATGGGAATGCATGAGCCACAAAACAGAGCTCGCCCTGTCCCCCCAGAAGGAAACCTTACCATTTAGAGCTGTGTAAAACCCTCAGCATAGGAGAAACCTACATGTCCCCTGAGGGCACCTCCACATTCAGAGGCTGCCCTGGGCACAAATCCACATTGTGACTCTCAACCTAAGCACAGTATTCAACTCATTCCCATGGGTAGCTCACCCCAGAGCAAGCAGATCAGGCCTGCCATGCCTCTAGGCCCTAAATCTAAACCTCGGTTGGGTTTTCAGGCATTCATACCTAGCGCCATGCTCTCAAATCCCTGAATTGTGGGACCCCTGAGCTATAAAACAGGACTCCTCTGTCCCCCAGGAGGAAACCTTGCTATTTGGAGCTGCACAGAACCCCCAGAGTGGGAGAAACATCCATGGCTTCATGAGGCCACCCTCACTTTCGGCATCCCTCATGGACCCAAACTCCAGCCTGAGTGACTGCCAGCCATGCATCCTAACTGCAGATCCTGTGCAGTTTGCCTCAGCTTCTGCAGACCGAGACTGCCATGCCCTAGGACCTGACCTTCACCCTGGCTTTGGTTTTCAGACTTCCGTCCCCAGAGTCCTGGCCCACATGGCCTCCAGACCGGGGAGTCTGGAGCCACAAAACAGGACTCTGCCTGCCATCCAGAAGGAAACCATGCCCTCTGGAGCTGCACAAACCCCCCATATTAAAAGAAAACCGCAAGGCTCCCGAGGCCACCCCCATTTACAGAGACCATCCCTGGACAGTGATACACATTCTGACACTCAACTTGAGTACTGACCTCCACTCAGTGTCCCTGGTAGCTGGCCCCATAACCAGCCAATCAGATCTGCCATGCTCCTAAGCCCTAAAGCTATTGGGTTTTCAGGCATTCATACTCAGGGCTGGTCTCGAATCCATCCATATGGAGGACCCCTGAGTCACAAAACAAAACTCCTCCTGACATCCAGAAAGAAACCTTGCTATTTGGAGCTGTGTAAAACCCTCAGAGGAAAAGAAACTTGCATGGCTCCTGAAGGCACCCCCACTTTTGGAGGCCATCCTGGACACAAAACCACACTGTGACCCTCATATGAGCCACTTTCCTTGGTAGCTCTCACCAGAGCCAGCAGATTGGGCCTTACATGTCCCTAGACCCTAAAGCTAACCCTCATTTGGGTTTTCAGGCATCCATACCCAGAGAGCTGGTCTCGAATCCCTCCAAATGGGATATCCCTTGAGCCATAAAACAGGACTGCTCCTGTCCCCCAGAAGGAAACCTCTGTATTTGGAGCTGCACAAAATTCCCAGAGGGGGAGAAACCTTCATGGGTCCATGAGGCCAGCCCCACATTCGGCGGCCCTCATGTTCACAAACGCTACCCTGAGCAACCACCTGACACTTGCCCCAACTCCAGGTCCTGGGGAGCTCATGACAGCATGTACAGATCAGGCCTGCCATGCCCTAGGCCCTAACTCTCACCCTACCTTGGGTTTTCAGACTTCCATCACCAGAGTCCTGGCTGACAAACCCTCGACATTGGAGATTGTGTAGCAACACCACAGAACTTCTGTCTTCCCTCTTGAGGGAAACAAAGCCCTAAGGAGGTGCAAAATCCCACAGATTAGGAAAAAACTGCACAAACTCTGAGACCACCCTCATCTATGGAGGCCATCCCTGGATAGTAATGCACATTCCTACACACAGCTTGAGACCTGAGCTCCAGTCAGCCATCTAGGTAGTTGGACCCAGAGCCAGCAGATCCTACCTGCCATGCCCCTAGGGCCTAATCCTAACCCTACCTTGGGTTATCAGGCATCTGTCCCTAGAGGCCTGGTCTCGAATCCCTCCATACAGGCGGCCCATGGGCCACAAAACAGAACTCCTCCTGCCCCCACAGAAGGAAACCTTGCTATTAGGAGCCATGTAAATCCTTCAGAATAGAGGAAACCTGCATGACCCCGAGGCGACCTTCACATTCAGAGGCCGTACTGGACACATACCCGCATTGTGGCCCTCAGCCTGAGCCCCGTTCTCAACTCAGGCCCCCGAACCCTGTTTAGCTTGCTACAGAACCAACAGATCAGGCCTGCCATATCCCTATGCCTTAATCCTAACCCTAGGTTGGATTTTCCAGCATCTATATCTAGAGCTCTGCTCTCAAATCCCTCCATAGTGGGAACCCCTGAGCCATAAAAGAGGACTTCGCCTGTACCCCAGAAGGAGTGCTTCCTCTTTGCAGCTGCACAAAACCCTCTAGAGCAGGAGAAACCTCCATGGCCCTATGAGACCACCCTCACATTTTGCAGCCCTCATAGAAACAAATTTCAGCCTGAGCAACTGCTTGACACTTGCCCTATTTGAGATTCTGGGACCTCGCCTCAGCTTCTGCAGATTGGGCCTGCAATGCCCTAGGCCCTAATCATAACCTTAGCTTGGGTTTCATACTTCCGTCCCCAGAGTCCTGAACCACAAGCACTCTAGTTTGGGATCTCTGGAGCCACAGCATAGGACTCTGCCTGCCCTCCAGAAGGAAACCATGCCATATGGAACTGCACAAAATCCCAGTTTAGGAGAAACCTGAACGCTCCTGATTCTAACCCCATTTAAGGAGGCCATCCCTCGACAGTAAAACACATTCTGACATTTACCTTGAGCCCCGACCTCCAGTCAGTCACCCAGGTAGCTGGTCCCAGAGCCAGCAGATAGGACCTGCAATGCCCCTAGACCTTAATCCTAAACCTAGATTGGGGATTCAGGCATCCATACACAGAGCCCTCCTCTTATATCCCTCCATATGGCACACACCTGAACCATAAGACAGGACTCCTATACACCAGAAGGAACCTTGCTTTTTGTAGGTGAACATAAACCCCAGAGCAGGAGTAAACTCTATGGCCCCATGAGGCCACCCCAACATTCAGCAGACCTCATAGACACAAACTCCACCCTCACACTTGCCCCTACATCAGATCCCCGGGAGTTTGCCTCAGCATCTGCAGATCAGAGAGTCATGCCCTAGACCCTAACTCAAACCCTAGTTGGGGTTTTCAGACTTCTGTCTCCCAACTCTTGGCCCACAAGACCTTAAGAATGGGGACTCTGGAGCCACACCACAAGATTCTGCCTGCCATCCAAAAGGAAACTATGTCCTATGGAGCTGCAAAAAAAGCCCAGATTAAGAGAAACATGCATGGCCCCTGAGGTTGTCCCCTAGTTCAGAGGCCACATTGGACACAAATCCATATTGTGACCCTGAGCCTGGGCCCCATTTTCAACTCAGCCTCCTGGGTAGGTTGCAACACAGCCAGCATATTGGGCCTGGCATGCCGCTAGGCCCTAATCCTAGGTCTAAATTGCCTTTCAGGCATCCATACCCATAGGCCTAGTCTCCAATCCTTCCATATGGAGAACCCCTGAGCCATAAAATGGGACTCCTACTGTCCTCTAGAAGGATACCTTGCTCTTTGTCCCTGCTTAAAACCACCAGAGCGGGAGAAACATCTATGGCTCCATGAGGCAAGCCCCACATTCTGAAACCCTCATGGATACAAACTCCAGCCTGATCGACCGCCTGACTAGTACTCTATATTCAGATCCCAAGGAGCTCGCCTCAGAGTTTGAAGATCAGGGCTGCCATGCCTTAGGCCCCAACCCAATCCCTAGCTTGCATTTTCCAACTTCCATCCCCAGAGTCATGCCCCACAAGCCCTCCAGATTGGGGACTCCAGAGCCACACCAAGGGACTCTGCCTGCCCTCCAGAGAAAGCTGTGCCCTATAGAGCTGCACAATTGCACAGATTAGGAGAAACCTGCATGGCTGCCAAGGCCACCCCCATTTATGGAAGCCAGCATTGAACCTAATACATTCTGGTACAGCCCCAACCAATAGTCATCCACCCAGGGAGCTGGCCCCAGAGCCAGCAGTTTGGATTTGGCATGTGCCTTGGCCCTAATCCTAATCCTAGCTTGGGTTTTCAGACATCTGTCCCCAGAGACCTGGTCTAGAATCCCTCCATGTGGAGGACCTCTGAGCCACAAAACACAACTCGTCCTGACCCATGCCCCCCAGGAGGAAATCTTGTAATTTGGAGACGTGTAAAACCCTCAGAGTAGGAGAAACCTTTATGGTCCCTGAGGCCACACACACTTCGGAGTCTGACCTGGACATAAACCCATATTGTGACCCTCAGCCTGAGCCCCCTTTTCAATTCAGTCCCCTGGGGAGCTCACTGCAGAGCTTGCAGATCAGGTTTGCATGTACCTAGGCCCTAATCTTAACCCAAGATTTGGTTTTCAGGCATCCATACCCAGAGCCCTGCTATTGAATGCCTCCATATGGAGGGCCCCTGAGCCATAAACTAGGAGTCCTCCTGAACCCCAGAATGAAACCTTGCTATTTTGACATGTGCAAAAACCCTGCAGTGGGAAAAAAAAACCCATGGACCCATGAGGCTACCCCCACATTCAGCGGCCCCCATGGACATAAACTACAGCTTGAGTGACCACGTGAAACTCCCCCCTAACTTCAGGTACTGGGGAGATCATTTCAAGCTCTATAGGTTGGGCATGCCATGCCCTACGCCCTAACCCTAACCCTAACGCTAGCTTGAGTTTTCAGACTTTCATCCCCAGTATCCTTTCCCACAAGTATCCTCTCTGGTAGCTACAGCGTACAAAGAGAATACAATACAGAAGCATGCTTTTTGTCTCCCAGCAATGGCCATGCCATGTGGTTCCATATGATCCTGGAAGGAAGCCACCTTCACAGAAGAAACTTCATCTGGGAGGACTTCCAAATCCCTTGTCCTGGACACTAGATCCCTCTGAGGCTGGGGTCACACAGAGGGACAGAGATTCCCCCTGCCCATCTGGATTTAAAGGACGCCTGCTGTTCCAGGACAAAAGATTCTGAAATAATTAATGGGCCTGCCATCCAGCCAGGCACCTGGGAGAGAAATCTACTCCAAGCAGGAAGGACAGACCGAGAGACAAAAACTGACAGCCTTGTGTGACATATACCATGACATGGGACACTCAGGAGGACTGTGGGTGTTCTGGGTTGGCCAGAATGGAGGTCAGGAGGACCAGGAGTTCTCCGGGAGGATGTGGCAGCTGTGCCCTTGGGTGGCTACATGTGTCAGTGTAACTGGGCATTTGCCAGACCAAAAAAAAAAAAAAAAACAGTGCAGGCGAGGGGAAGTGTCCCTAATCTCTCCCTAAACTGCAAGGCAAAAGTTCGGGAATCATCTTTCAGTACGATTTCATGTCACATGTGTCCGGGAGACCCTAAAGCTGATTGTGTAGAACATGAAGTATGTAGTTGACTGTGGCTTTCAAGCCTGAGGGGTGGGGGTCAGAGCACACTGGATATTTCATACTCTACTTTCAGAGTATGATGACTTTTCCCGCCTTCATCTCCAACACAAGCACAGGAAACAAAGGAAACTCAGATCTACACTTCGACATGTCAACAGAAATCTGAAAACCCAAGTTCTCCCAGGAGCTAAATCTTCATGACTAACATGATGTACATGGGACGCAGACAGCAAGGAACCAAAAGAATGCACATCATGTGCATGTGAGCTGGCCCACTTCTCTACCTGTCAGAAGCAAGCCATGCCTGCCTGGAGGGAATCCCACCTGCACCTGGTCCATCTGTCTGCTGCCCTTGAGCAGAGCAGAGGCTGGGCTGAGCTTGGTGTGGGTGTCATGGGGTGATGGCCAGTGGGCAACAGATGCTACCTCCTGAGAACCTATATAGCACCAGCTCCTGGTCCTCAGCTAAGATGAAACAATATTTATGTTTAGTGACCTATTTCTGGGGACAGGGAATGTGCTCAGTGCTTTGGTGACTATATTTTTTAAAAGCCCCTTAGGCATCTAAGGACAATCAACAGCCTCCAGAAGCAGAGAAAGAGCCACACCCAGGAACCAAGAAGACAGACCAGAAAGGCTCTGCACAGGCCAGTTTGCATTTCTGTAGGTCTTCTGGAGCTAGACTGCCCCCAGTGCCCCTGGGGATCATGGGTCAGGCCCAGCGCACACCCTGATGCTGCACTGTTGGAACCCATGACAAGCCTCCTGGTCCCTTCTTTCACGAGACACCCCCTATCCCTGGACGACCCCAGCCTGCTTCTTGGAACTTCCATTCCCCTTTTGACTCCATCGTTCACTTTTCCCATCAAGGCCATAATACAGAGTACAGTTGAACTACTTTCTATTCTGTCATTTAAATCTAATTTTATCATAGTTGCTCTAAAACTAAACCTTGCATCATTTATCCTGATGTAGAATCACTTGTTGCTTTGCATGACTGAACTGTGGATTCTGAGTGCCCTCACAGTGTCATGGGGCTAGTGTCCAGGGCTAGGTCCTCACTAAGCCAACCCAGAGGGAGCAGTGAAGGCCTGACGCAGGCACTGCTGTTTTTGTGCAAGTAAGGCAGCACAGCCAAAACCTGGGTTTTGGATCACAATGACTCATGGCCTCTCAACCACTCTGGATGGCATGGGGGCACACCCTGAAGACACTTGCTAGTCCAGTGTCACCCTGGGAAATTTACAAGGAGTAGCCATTGTGTCAAAATGGGGAAATTAATAGGAGTGGGGACGATGGGAGTCGGAACTCCTGAGAGAGAATCCACCTTGAGGACTGCCCAGAACTTCCTAGGAGTTCATCCCATTGTCTTGCATGAATCAATTCATCTAAATACATTTCCTCATTTTAGAAATGATGAGTCTCGGGATGCCTAGGTGGTTCAGTTGTTTAAGTCGCTGCCTTCCCAGCATCAGGGATCAAGTCCCACATTGGGCTACTTGCTCGACAAGGAGCCTGCTTCTCCCTCTGCCTCTGCCTGCCATTCTATCTGCCTGTGATCACTCTGTTTCAATCTCTAACTAATTAGTAAAAAAAAATCTTAAAAAGAAAAAGAAATGATGATCCTCAAACTCCGATAAAATGACTCTCCTAGGTCATAAGGGAAATCAGTGAAAGAGCCAGACTGAGCCTGGAGATGGCCTCCAGCAGGTTCCCCCAGAGCGGTTTCAGCTAGAGATGCAATCACCTATATATCTTTGTTAGACTCACCGATTCTCATGGGACTCTTCATGGGACCTATTCTGGGAACAAGGGTCATGTCAGTGCCGCAGAAACCTCTGACACTGGTTCTAATTAGACTCTGTGATGTCAATGGAGTCCCAAGCCATAGGCCATCTCAGAGTTTGTCTGCAAAGATACAGTTGGTGGGAAAGCAACATGCTGACAGAAGGTGGAGGAAAATGTAAAAGCTGGGGAAAGAAAGGTTGCTCACGTCCCATCTGGCCCTGCATGATATGTGGTGTTCAGCAGTGTAAGCCCCCCAAACACCTCCCAGTGGTTTCACAGAAATCACCCCTAAGGTTTGAAGTTGAGCTTCATACATGGGTCATGAGCATTCTGGTCAGCTCATGGAAGCATGACACAGAACATAATGAAGCCACAGCCTTGACAGATGTATAGTCATGGAGCAATAGCTTTCTCCAAATATATTCTGAAATGGTAAAAAAAAAATCATTGATAAAACATGGATATTTTTGATTAAAAAGAAAACCATACTTGTTGAATTAGTAGGTATGTATGGAGTATCTACTTAGTGCAAATGTATAGCTCTAGTCCCACCTTGGAGCTTCCAATGAGTGTAGGATATAATCAATAAACCAACAATAGGAAGGAATGCAGGCTAAGGGCTAAGAGAACCATTCCATTCAGAGACGCCCATTAAGGAAGCCCAAAGAGAAGATGCTTTTGGCCAAGACCGGAAAGACAGGGCCAGCAAATTCATCTGTGAGAAGAGTCACAGAGCAATTCAATTTTTAATTATTTTGATGATAAAATATAAATGTCAGGAAATATTGTCTTAAGTGTTGCTTTGGAACATTCCGTTCTTCTCCATAACTATTTGGGTTACATGCTAAATTTACTCAATGTAAAATACTCTCAGAAAATGTCTTATTTAAGCATGGACATCTTGTGTTAAAGTCAAATATATTAACCCTAGAAAACCCCTCAACCCTAACCCATGACCCTAAATCCTGAACCCAACCCTGACCCTCGGGTGGTCTACCAGGGGTATTTCCTCAGAGACCTGGCTGGCGCCACAGTCCCAGGGATTGGGGAAACCTTAACAATTTCAGAGGAATCCGCCTGCCTCCCAGAAGGAAACCATGGCATTTGGAACCCCGAAAATGATTCAGAGCAGGAGAAATCTTCATGGCCACCTGAGGCCACCCCCACATTCCATGGCCTGTTGGACACAAACCACACCCTCAACTCAGCCCTCTGGGAGTCTTGCCACACAGCTGGAAGGTTGAACCTGCCATGATCCTAGGCCCCAATCCTAACCCTAGGTTTGGTTCCTAAAGGATCATACCCAGTGGCCTGGCTCCAAATCCCCAGGGTATGGGGACACCTGAGCGCAGCACAGTCTCATCCTACAACAAAGTCAGAAATAATGCCCTTTGGAACTGCAGAAAGGACTTAGAGCAGGAGAACTCTGAATGACATATTGAACCAATCCCTGCTTATTTATATTTTCATACAAGACTGAACACAGAGCCTGGGCCTGACACTCTCCTTAACTCTGGTCTTCAATTCAGATGTCTCTGAAGGTCTCCATACCTAAGCAGATCACACCTTCCATGATCTGGGACTACCCCTAATCTAGCTGAAGACATAGGCAAAAACACGAACATACCTTTCTACTAAGAGGATATACAAGTGACCAAGAGACACACAAAAAAGTGTTCTACAGCAATAGCCATCAGGAAAATACAAATCAAAACCACAGTGAGATACCACCTTACAACAGCTGGCATGGCTAAAATGATCAAGGCAGGGAAAACAAATGCTGGCGAGGACATGGTGAGAGGGGAACACTCTTACACTGCTGGTGGTAATGCACCCTCGTACAACCACTCTGCCACATGTTATTGAGTTTCTTCCCAAACTTAAAAATAGACAACACAGCAATTGCACTGCTGGGTATTTAACCCAAAGATACAGATTGTGGGGCATCTGGGTGGCTCAGTGGGTCAAGCCTCCAGGATCTCAGGGTCCTGGGATCAAGCCCCACATCAGGCTGTCTGCTCAGAAGGGAGCCTGCTTCCCCCTCTCCCTCTGCCTGCCTCTCTGCCTGCTTGTGATCTCTCTCTATCTCCATCAAGTCAATAAATAAAATCGAAAGAAAATACAGATTGAGTGAAAAATAGCGACATCCCCCCCCAGTGTTCATTATAGCATTATCCACTCTAGCCAAACTATGGACAGAGCGCTGATGTCCATGGACAGATGAATGGATAAAGAAGATGTGGTTCATATCTACAACAGAATATTATTCAGCCATCAGGATGAAGACTAACCCTCGCATCCACCTGGATGGAACTGGTGGGTATTATGCTGAGTGAAATAAGGCTATCAGAGAAAAGCAAGCGACACATGGGTTCACCTATGTAAAATAGAAGAAACACCACAGAGGATCAGAGGAGAAGGGGGGGAACTGAATGTGAAGTCGTCATAGAGGGAGAAAAACCACGAGAGACACTTCATTACAGAAATGAACTCAGGATTGCTGGAGGGCAGTGGCGTGGGGGATGGGGCAACTGGGTGGTAGGCCTTAAAGAGGACACATGATGCAATGAGCACTGGGCAGTATACACGTTTGATCTATTATTGAACACTACAGGTGTCCTATAAGTTGGTGTCCTATAAGTTGTCCTATAAGTGTTATAGTGTCCTATAACACTAATGGTGTCCTATAAGTTGGCTCATTGAATTAAGTTAAACAAAAAGAAGTCAAGCAAACCCTCCTAAAAATTTGTATGGAACCACCAAAGATACTGAACAGCCAATACAATGTTGAGAAGTAAAACAATGCTGGAGGAATCACAATTCCAGATTTCAAGTTATACTACATAGCTGTGGTCATCCTAACTATGGCACTGGCACAAAAATACACACAGTGACCTAGGGAACAGGATTGAAGCTCAGATATAAACCCACAATTCTGTGGCCTATTAGTTTTCCACAAAGCAGGCAAGAATATAGAAAGGAAAAGAACAGTCTCTATAGTGTTGGGAAAACTGGACAGCTATGCACAGAAGAATGTAATTACTCTGCTTCCTTATGCCAAACAGACATAGAAGTTAAAAACAGTTTCAAGACCTCAGTGGGAGACCTGAAACCATAAAAATCCAAGAGAACACAGACCATAACTTCCTGACATGGACCAAAGCAACCATTTTCTAGACTATCTCCTGAGGCAAGGAAATAAAGGCAAAAATAAACAACTAGGACTGTAACACAATAAAGTTTCCACACAGCAGAAGAGCAAGGAAGAAGGAATAAGAGTGTGGGAGTTTGGGGTACCAGGTGGTAGGTATTGTGGAAGGTACGGATTGCATGGAGCACTGGGTGTGGTAAAAAAATAATGAATACTTTTATGCTGAAAATAAATACATTTAATTTTTAAAAAAGACAACGTACTGAAAGGGAGAAAATATTCATAAAAAAGAACCCTATGCAGTAAGGTGATAGTGTCCAAAATATGTGGAATGGCTACAACTTAACACCCCAAAATACAAATAATCCAGTTAAAAAATGGTTTGAAAATATCTTCTCCCATTCTGTCATTTACCGTTGTTTTCTTGAATGTTTCCTTTGCTGTGCAGAAGCTTTTGATTTTGATGAATTCATTTTCGCTTTGTTTCCTTTGCCTTTGGAGACATATCTTTTTTTTTAATTAAATTAATTTTTTTCAGAAAAACAGTATTCATTATTTTTTCACCACGCCCAGTGCTCCATGCAATCCGTGTCCTCTATAAGACTATGATACTATCAGACTATGGACTCTGAAAAACAATATGAGGGCTTTGAAAGAGCGGGGGGTAAGAGGTTGGCAGAAGCAATTGGTATGTATAAGAGAGAGGGCAGGGATTGCATAGATCACTGACCGTGGTGGAAAAACAAAGAACAATGTTACACTGAAAAGAAAATAAAAAGAAAAAAAAAAACAGTTGTATGCTAATATACTAAGCAACCTTTGTGAAATGGATGCATTTTTCGAAAAGTATAATTCCAAAATTGAACCAGGAAAGAAATTAGAATCATGAATAGACAGTTATCCAGTAACCAGATTGAAGTAGTGTTCAAAAACCTCCCCAAAAAAAGAGCTCAGCAACAGACAGCTTCCCTGGGCATCTCTACCAAACTTTCAGAGAAGAAATAACACCTATTCACCTGAAGATCTTTCCAAAAATGGAAGCAGGAGAAAACTTCCAGACTCTTCTTATGTAGCCAGCATTACCCTGATCCCCAAACCAGGAAAAGACCTCACCAAAAAGGAGAATTTCAGACCAATATCACTGATGAATATGGATACTGAGATTCTCAACAATATGCAAGCTCATAGGATCCAACAGTATATTCAAAAGATGATCCACCATTGACCAGGTGGGATCTATCCCTGGGTTGCAAGGACGGTTCAACATTCGCAAATCAATCAATGTCATAAACAAATTAAGAAGCGGAGACAGAAAAAGCACATGGTCATCTCAATTGGTGAAAAGAACACATTTGAGAAAATCCGGCTTTCGTTCCTGAATAAAACACTTCAAAGTAGGGATAGAGGGAACCTTCATCAGCTTCCTTAAGTGTATCTATGAGAACACCACAGTGAATACCATTCTCAGTGGGTAAAAGCTGGCAGCCTTCCCTTAGAGATCAGGATCATGACAGGGATGCCCACTCTCTCCATTCTTCTTCAACATAGTATTTGAAGTCCTAGCAACAGCAATCGGACAACAAGGAGAAATAAAAGGTATCCAAATTGGCAATGAAGAAGTCAAACTCTCTCTTCACAGATGACATACTTTATATGGAAAACCCAAAAGACTCCACCCCCAAACTACTAGAACTCATACAGCACTTCAAGAATGCGGGAGGATACAAAATCTTTGTACAGAAATCAGTGGTTTTCTTATCCTTTAACAATGAAAATACAGAAAGGGAAATTAGAGAATCAATTCCATTTACTACAGCTCCAAAACCATAAGATACCTGGGAATAAACCAGACCAAAGTGATAAGCAATCTATACTCAGGGAACTACAGAACCATCATGAAAAAATGGAAGGAAAACCATAAAGATGGAAGACCATTCCATGCTCATGGATCAGAAGAATAAACAGTCTTAAAAAGTCTATACAGCCTAGAGAAATCTATCCATTTTAATGCCATTCTGATCAAAATTCCTCCGGTATTTTTCAAAGAGCTGGAGCAAACACAAGCCTAAAATTGGTGTGGAATCAGAGGAGATCCCGTATTGCTAAGGAAATGCCAAAAAGAAAAAAAAAAAAAACTGAGTGCACCCTGTTGCCTGGTTTCAAGGGTTACTTACAAAGCTGTGATCACCAAGACAGCAGGGGACTGGCATAAAAACAGGCCATTAGACCAGTGTAACAGAGTAGAGAGCTCAGATATGGACCATCAATCTATAGTCAAATAATTTTCAAGAAAGCAGGATAAAATATACAAAGGAAAAAATACAGTCTATTCAATAAATGCTGCTGAGAAAATTGGGACAGCTTTGTGTAGATGAATGAAACTCGACCATTCTCTGACACCATACACAAAGAGAAACTCGGAATGCATAAAAGACCTCAACCTGAGGCAGGAATCCATCAGAATCTTGGAGGAGAACATAGGCAGAAACCTCTTCAACATTGGCCATAGCAACTTCTTTCAAAATATGTCTCAAAGGCAAAGGAAAAAAAAAGTGAAGATGAACGTTTGGGACTTCATAAAGATCAAAAGGAATTCTACACAGCAAAGGAAACAGTCAACAAAACAAAGAGGCAACCCACGGAATTCGAGTAGATATTTGCAAATGACAGTACTGACAAAACCTTGATATCCAGGATCTATAAAGAACTTCCTGAAACTCAACACACACAACACAGATAATCATATTAAAAATGGGCAGAAGATATGAAGAGACACTTCTCCAATGAAGACATACAAATGGCTATCAGACACATGAAAAAAAAGGTTCATCATCACTAGCCATCAGGGCGATGCACATTAAAACCGCATTGAGATACCACCTTACACCAGTTAGAACAGCCAAAATAAGCACGACAGGAAACAACATGTGTTGGAGAGGATGTGGAGAAAGGGAAACCCTCGTACACTGTTGGTGGGAATGCAAGTTGGTGCAGCCACTTTGGAGAACAGTGTGGAGATTCCTCAAGAAATTAAAAACAGAGCTATCGTATGACCCTGCAATTGCACTACTGGGTATTTACCCCAAAGATACAGATGGAGTGAAAAGAAGGGTCATCTGTACCCCAATGTTTATAGCAGCAATGGCCATGGTCAACAAACTGTGGAAAAAAAGGAAGATGCACTTCAAAAGACAAATGGATAAGGAAGATGTAGTCTATATACACAACGGAGTATTATGCCTCCATCAGAAAGGTTGAATACTTAACATACGTAGCTACATGAATGGGACTGGAAGAGATTCTGCTGAGTGAAATAAGTGAAATAAGTCAAGCAGAGAGAGTCAATAATCATAAGGTTCCACTTATTTGTGGAGCATAACAAATAGCATGGAGGACAAGTGGAGTTAGAGAGGAAACGGGAGTTTGGGGAAATTGGAAGGGGAGGTGAACCATGAGAGACTATGGACTCTAAAAAACAATCTGAGGGTTTTGAAGTGGCGTGGGTGTGGGAGGTTGGGTACCAGTGGTGGGCATTATAGAGAGCACCAATTGCATGGAGCACTGGGTGTGGTGTAAAAGTAATGAATACTGTTTTTCTGAAAATAAATCAATTGGAAAAGAGAAAAAAAAAACAACTGGGGGCATCACATTTCCTGATTTTAAGCTTTACTACAAAGCTATGATAACCAAGACACCAGGGTACTGGCAAAAATATAGACATATAGAGCAGTGGAACAGAGTAGGGAGCCCTGATATGGACCCTCAATTCTATGGTCAAATAATCTTAGACAAAACAGGAAAAAAATATACGGTGGAAAAAAGACAGTCTCTTCAATCAATGGTGCAGAGAAAACTGGGCAACTATACGTAGAAGAATGAGACTGGACCATTCTCTTACAGCGCACACAAGA